>NC_034409.1:171925522-172134866 GCF_002078875.1 Numida meleagris | reverse complement strand
AAAGGAAAGGAAAGGAAAGGAAAGGAAAGGAAAGGAAAGGAAAGGAAAGGAAAGGAAAGGAAAGGAAAGGAAAGGAAAGGAAAGGAAAGGACAGCTTTTATGTGACAGGTGTATACAAATGAAGTGACAAGTTAGGAACACAGGGCCAGATTTCACCCCTCAAAAGTGGGGTCCTTACTCTGGCAGCACAGTCACTGCAGCTCCTTGGACAACTTTCAGGAAGACACCCACCTCCAGAAGCTGACTAAGATCTCAGCCAGCCTGACTCATACCAGTGCCATGAAGATTTTTCTTTTCTTTGACTGTAGAGAAACTCTGGAAGAGAAGAACTCCTCATGAAAGTTCTTCACTTAAGTGTCTAACTGTAAATAAGATTGATCTGTGTTTTTGTTAATAATTAGCAAATGTATCAAGATATGTTTTGGAATCTCTTGTGACACCGGATATGCACTGAAGATTTTTTCCTTAAATGTCAGCAATGGATTTGGCATCACTAATGCACATAGCCTAGGATATTTCTGAGGCATGTCTTTATGTCCCATTTTTCAAAACACTCAGGCAGTGAGCTCCAGCAAAGGCAGCACACTGCCACTGAAATTGGGTCAGTAGTGAAGTAAGGCTCCTCACCCTTTGCACAGGAAGGACCACAGCAATAGAGTGAGAGAATCATGGAATCATTAAGGCTGGAGAAGACCTCTAAGGTCATCCAGTCCAACTGTCCATCTGCCACCAATACTGCCCACTAACCATGGCCCTCAGTGCCACATCTCCACATTTCTTAAACACCTCCAGGAACAGTGACTCCACCACCTCCCTGGGTGCCTGTTCCAATGCTTCACCACTCTTTCAGTTAAGTTTTCCCAATATCCAACCAGTGCCACTGTGCATCCAACGACTGACCTCCAGCTTCTGCAAGTAACCACCATGTGATGCTGACAATGTTTTCTGTTGCTGCAGTTGGAGCTCAAGTTATCACTTAGACTGTAATCAAACATTAGTAGCTTGTCAGACTATAGCAAACTCATAGCAGCCGATGCCCAGCCTGCCACTTGCCCGTTCCCACACCACAACCTTCCTCCCTTAAGGAAGGGCTGACAGCGGTCCCCCATTCAGACCTTTATCCCCCTAGAGTGGGAACAACTTAATCATCATTAATAGAAACAGACGAAACAAGATAAAGGCGCTGCCTGGACCTGAGCTGTGCAAAAACCCATCCTATGCGCTGGAGGAAACCTTCAGCAACTTGCTATAGGCATTTAAATCCATCAGCTCATTATTAGTGATACCTGTAATTTTACCTCGAGGGCGTCTATTTTCTAAAAATAAAATGAAATGCTCTTAATGCCTTCATTTTTTAGTTAAACAATAACTTTATCTCTTGGGAACATCTCTCTAACAGCCTAATTGGTGTTTTATTCCGAGGTGTCCCAACTTGTGTTAGAGTTCACACAACAAAGTACCGAGCTTTTGCAATGTGTTGAGCCAGTTCTTGCCCAGTTTTTGTTGCCTGAAGCAGACACGAGCAGCAACCTGAGACCTGCCTTTAGGATGAGGTCCTTGCATCAAGCCCACATGGACAGTTAAAAAGTGTAACCAAATAATCAGACTGAAATGTCCAGCTTGATTTGTTTCCTCTGCATAAAGATCTGTGAGGCATTTCTCACTGGAAGTTGTTTTGCGTTTGGTAAGCAGCCAGATGTACCAACCTCCAGCTCCAGAAAGGAGAAGGCGATAAGGCTGCGAGGTGCCAGTCCGTGAATACCGGAGGTGTGAGGTCCTTGGTCACCGAGCCTCTCTTTGATTGTTAAGAGTGATCACGGTGGCCACGTCTCTTGACACAGTACCACGAGGAAAACACAGGTGAAGGGAAAAAAAAAAACAGAAAAGCAGCATCAGTCAGCACAGCACCTTTATTTCCTCGCGTTTTCCCCTTGAGAGGTGTTCCCTCCACTCGGGGATACCGCGGCTCCCGCGACGGCGGGGGGCTTGAAGGATGCGGCCGTCGGGGCCCTCGGGGGCTCCCTGGGGAAGCGGCTTGGGACCCCTGAGCGGCAAAAGGAGAGAGGGAAGGAGGGCGGCTCCGAAGCCGCGGACAGGTGCGGACTCCCGCCTTCCCGCGGGGACGCGGGGGGCTGCAGGACCGCCCCCGCTGCGATCTTCGCCCCAAGGGGCCGGGGTGACGGAGGCGACCCCGAAGGGCAGAAGGCAGCCGGCTCGGTTCCATGGCTCCGCAGCCACCCGCCCCGTCTCAGCCCGGGTCCCGCCCCCGAGGCAGCCCTACTCCCCGCGGGAGCCGCTCCCCTCCCCTCGGAGGCCGGGAAGGATGCGGGCGGCAGCTCCGAGGTAATTATTAATGGCCGTGCCCACCGGGGCGGGGGGGAAGGAGAGAGGTGAGCATAAAAGGGGGCGGCGGGGGGCTGGGAGGAGGGAGCTGGCGTCGCGGAGCCCCGCCGGGAGCATGGCCCCACCGCCGCCGGTGCTGCTGGTGCTGCTGGTGCTGTTGGTGCTCGGGCAGCCGCTGCTCGGGGCACCTGGGCAGGGTGCGGGCACCTGGGCCCGCTTCGCCCACCTGCCCTACCCACAGGATCAGCTCTTCCTCCACGACACTTTCCCCGACGGCTTCCTCTGGGGCGCGGGCAGCGCTGCCTATCAGACAGAGGGTGGCTGGCGGCAGGGCGGCAAAGGGGCCTCCATCTGGGACACCTTCACCCACCGACCCGCCACTCCAGCAGGGTCCATCCTGCCAGGTCCGACAGGCGGTGATGTGGCCAGCGACAGCTACAACAACATCTTCCGCGACATCGAGGGGCTGCGGCACCTGGGGGTCTCCCACTATCGCTTCTCACTGGCCTGGGCTCGACTGATGCCCAATGGCACGGCACCCATCAACCCCGTTGGGCTGGCCCACTATGGCCGAGTCCTGAGCCGCCTGCGGGCGCTGGGCATAGAGCCCGTCGTCACTCTCTACCACTGGGACCTGCCACAGGGCCTGCAGGATGCCTTTGGTGGCTGGGCCAGCCCCATCCTGCCCGAGCTCTTCCGTGACTACGCCGAGCTCTGCTTCCGGCATTTTGGCGGACAGGTGCGCTACTGGCTGACCATGGACAACCCTTATGTGGTGGCCTGGCATGGATACGGCACGGGGCGGCTGCCACCCGGCGTGCAGGGCGGCCCACGCCTGGGCTACCGCGTGGCGCACCACTTGCTGCAGGTAAATGACAGGTGGCCCTGGGGTGGGTGGTGGGAAGATGCCTTCATCTCCCATCGGAGGAGCTGCAGTGGCTCCTCAGCCCGTGGATTATGTCAGCAGGAAGTGTGCCCACAGCCTTCCCCATTGCATGGATCAATTCACTGGGTAGCTGCTGGATTGGAAACTAAATCAGTGTGGAATAACGGCTGGGGTTGAATGTGCCCCCTGCTCCCTGATGGTAGCCAGGCAAAAGCCTATGCTTCATAAACTGGAGACATGAACTTTATATTTGCAGTTATCTTAAGGTAATGACAAGATAAAGAGACAGAGGTTGTGGATGCCCTGTCCCTGGAGGTGTTCAAGGCCAGGTTAAATGGGGTCCTGGACAACCTGATCTAATGCTTGATCAAGGGGTTGGTAGCCCTGCCCAAGGCAGGGGCGACTGGAACTAGATGATCTTTGAGGTCCCTTCCAACCCAAGCCATTCTATGATTGTATGACATGGAGTTGAAATGTTCTCTGTATGCTGTAGAAATGTTTAGTTCTGCCCTCCAACATCTGCACATGCTATTGGGGATGGGTGAGATATATTCAGCTGTGCCAGTTCAGCGCTGGCTTGCAGTTACTGTGGAAATACTAAACACAACTACAGAAGGAATTTAAGCATTTGATTAAAAAAAGTCTCACTGAGTTAGTGGAGATAGTAGAGGTAGCTGAAATGTCATACTGCAAGATACTCTTGGCAAAATATGGGTTTTTTGACAATGTAAATAATTTTGGGGAAAAAAAAAGAACCTCTACTCCTCAGCTAGTTTAGACAGTGGCGTAAATACTTTGCTAGAAATAATTTTTATTCAGTGTATGTGGTATAACTGTCATTTGTACTGGAAGCATTTGTGGATTCTCAAGGAGAATTAAGCAAAATTGTGTACAAGTCTTTTCTCTGGCAGGGTGAAGGACTACTAGACTTCTGTCTGTCTAGCAGGAGTGATGTGGTGAGGCACAGTCTGCCATACCTTGGTGCACATTCACATTCTCTGCTAACGTTCTTCTGCTTGACATGGCTTACCAGCAGCAGTTGTGTCAAGGAATATCATACATGAGATAAGAACATCGAGAAAACATCCAACACTTCTTGTTCAACTTTTTGCCAATTTCCTGCATTGCCTTTGCATTGTTTAGAGGTATAAGTACTTTAAGACTTAATGGTAATAAGTACTCTAAGACTTAAATAGGTGGGGAAGATGTGGGCAAGATATCAGACAGCACTGAAATTCCTGGTTCAGAAACCTCAGCAGCCCTTAGGGTGCACCTGGCCAAGTTTAGTGCCGTGATCGTTCAATTCATTGAACTAAGTGAGTAAATGAATAAAGCTATTCCTAAACTTCAGTGCTTGCAGGATTGGGCACAAGTTTTGCAGCAGGGCCGTATCACCTCACGTTTTTATGCTTTTCACAGTCACTGCATAGCTGTTGGTGCATTATTTGGTACACTTTGCATCGTTCCTCTGAAGGCAGCGGGGCAAGGGTAAGGGCTGTCAGCTTGGTGCCTGAGGTGCAGAACCTCAGGGGCTGAAGCTCTGTTTCTCTCTTCCTACAGATGACATGCAACAGAAATCATTAAAGCTGCAAATGCGAGCACTCATTTTGTCAAAAGGAAGATTACCTTGGAATCATTACTTCAAGGGTGGTAGGCTTACTGAGATAGAGTTTTAATGCTGTCTGTCACTTTATTTTTTTTTCTGAAGTGCTGTGCAAAATGTGCGGGTAATGAGGCAGTTCATATTCTGTGTGGTTCTCCCCTCTACCCATTGTTCTATTTGTAGCTTCAGACTCAAATTAATACAGGCCTTAGAGAACAGACAAATAAATGCCATGTCTGTCCTTGGCTTTTCCATAGTGCTGTCTGTTCTAAGTATTGATATCCCACATCACCACAGTATCTGAGTCTTTCATAATCTGAAGCGTATGGTTGTTTTCAGAAAAGCACCATGAAGAAGGAAAGTGCCTCTTCTATTTACCAAAGGAGAAACTGAGGCACGAGCTTGCCTAGGCACTGTACAAAGTACAATTAAACCAGGAAAGTTTACCAGTACTTGGTTTAGCAACAGAATCTCAGCATTGGTTTTCTCCTAATCACCATCGTTCAGCTTGCTCACAGTGAACATTTTTTTTAATGCAACAGTGTAAGGCAGCAAGGTATCATCATATTTTCCATGTTTCTTAAATAAGGAACTGAAACACAGATGCAATTAAGACCAAAAGTGTCCACTGATTGTCAGTGTCCTTTTCCCACCATGTGATTGTTTTTTATTCTTGGTCAGTTACATTTTCAGCTCTTCTACATGTGTGATCCCCAAACCCTAGAAAACATAAGGGATGGACCCCATGGAGAAGAGGTCCCATCCGTAACTTCTCCTGATTGGAGTCTTCAGCAGAGGCAGAGATAGACCCTTAAGGACAGAAAAGCTCTCAGTTCTAGCATTGCAGTCCTCTTTTTCCTTTCTACATTACTGCAGCTTATTCCTATTAGACATTTCGACCATGCAGGCAATGAGATAGGAAGCTGCAGAGTATTGCTTCTTTGACTACATGATCTGATATCTGTAGAGAAAGCATACGTAATCTTGTAATGACTGACAAAATGACACCACACATGGTGAAAGCATTGAATTACATTTCCATGTGCAAATTAAATTTTCCTCTCACATAATTATTGTGTGATTGACTTTACAATTTGAATACTGTTTTTAATGTGTGTAGGGAGGTGTGTATAGTTTTGTAGGTGACTTTGGTCATTTATTCTCAGGAGCTGATGCAGCCTTGGTTTGTATAAGAACAGTAGCTGTTGCTCTACTTCTTCATCACATAGCTTAGGGCGTGTGCACTGTGCTACTGGGAGACCCAGTCCTCACAGCCGCATCAGTAAGGATGAGGTTGTATCATCCCACACAAAAATACTCCTTCAGGAGCCCAAACATTTGCTGCTTTTGTCTTACATTACCTGAAACATCCAGTCTCAGGCTTCTTCCAAATTCATTTTCTTCTCTGAGCTGTTCTTGTCTCTTGTCCTCCAGTGAAATTAAGCTTGCAGGATGTTTGTCTTTTACAAGGTAAAACATATCCTCGTACATGTTTGGTTCTCAGCAAATGAGCAGACTAACTAACTCTTAACATAGCATTTTTTTTCCTTATTTATAATATTTAGATAGTTTTAATGTCTTATTTCTGCATTTATTCAAACTGAAGTCCTTCAGAAGTGGAAAGCTTAATAGCCAATGAAAGCTGATGTCTACTAATTTATTTTACAGGATGCTAATTAAGTGACTTAATAATTTCCTTTAAATTCTTGAAAATTCAACAGATATGAATGTGGATTTTGGGCTCTCTCTTTTTGAATTAGTTATTTATTATTTGAATAAACAATCAAATAAGTCTCTGATTGAATTTGGGTTGTCCAGTTTGGGGTTGCTGAAAACAGGGTGATGAAGTTCGATCTGATTAATGATGTTTAAGTTTGGCTTGAATGGATTTTATCCTGTTGTCCTGCTCTTCTTAATTACCTTTCATTTTTCCACTACTGCAACATATCAGTCTCTGAAAGGACAGAATAGGAGACACTTTTCATAAAGACTAAACAATAATCATGTAAAAACACACATCAGAAAAAACAGTTTAAGGATGCATCCATAGTTGATTGTTGAGAGATGCCAATCAGAATTTGTTGAAAATATCACCCTTTGATAGTATTTCTGTTGATACTTGTGTCACTTTTGACATGTGCTTCAAACCTGCCAAGAAATAGGGGAAGCTATGCACATTTATTCACAAAATAAATTGGGCGGATCAAGTACAGGTCATAAAGGTTGGCATTCTCTTTGAGTCAACAGCCCGAAAATGTCACGACAGCAATCTGTCATGTGTATGATGCATCTCTTGTTGATAGAGGTCATTGTATTACGTTCTGTTTTTTGCAAATGCATTTTTTTCATTACTAGTTCACACTATATTGTCTATATACTCAATACAAACAGCATTTGCAGAAACAGAAGAACACTTTGTTTCCCCAAAGAAGTGAGTGGAACTGCTGCTTGGAAACCAGTCACGTAGCAACAGAGTACTGATTTTCCTTCCCTTCCAAAACAAAAGGTAAGTACACTTTAGTTGACCTTCAGTTCTAAACCTAATAAAGTGTCAATAATTGCAGCACAGGAGAATGGTCTTTTCTTGCTGCGTGTTGTATCTTTCAGCATTCAGACAGCCATCGAACTTTCACACAGTGCAAGTGGAATGATTTTGGATTTTCCTGAAAGTAACACAGCTCACTGTAGTTGTAAAAGAACATGTAGTTGTTTTTTATTCTTAGAAAAAAGAAAGAATAATTTGAAGCAATAGTATTTTTTTTCCTGTTCTTACTGTCGTAAGAGTTAATTCAAAGAACAAAAGCCAGATTGGCTCTGTTTCCAGTTTTGAATATCAGTCTTTTCCAACTGGGTAGTATATATATAGTTGCAAATAGTTTACCGCAGTAATGATTATGCTAATCACCAAGCATTTGAATTAAGTAGTTTTCAAATGCTAGAGATGACAAACAGCTACAGTCAAACCATGCAACAAGTTCAAAAGCAGTTTTCTGTGCAAGTAGCTAGGAATGTTTATGCTGTGTTATGCTGTGTAATGCTCTGTAATGGTCTTTCTCTGATGCTTATGTTATTAAAATTACCTCCAAAGATAGAGTATATAACTTTCCCCTTGCCATTTCTACCTGATAGCATACACATTTGATAAAGAAATGTTGTTTTCAAATATTCTACTGTAATAAAAACTGGTTTGTTATCTTTGAAGAGTGCCTTGACTCTTAGTTATTGAAACATCAGGACTACTTGGAGAATACGGTGTTGTCCAGGAAAAGTAACAGTGGACTCCCTCAAGTGCAGACATTCTGTAACATGAAAACTTTTTAGGGACTAAAGAAAATGTTATTAAAACTCAAAAGACAGGACCTAGAAAGGCTGTGAATCTTTGTATTTAATTCTTTAGACAACCCTAAATGTGTCTTTACGTTTCATTTGAAGTGCCACGTGCCTGAGCGTTAATTGTTACAACAGCAGTTGCTGGAGGTACCAAGGTGATATTTCTGGTTCCTATCCATGGTAATCTAGTATGCTTCCTTTTTAAATACCATGCTTTTCATTTAAGATCAAAGTTTTTGCTTAACATATTGGGCAGGACTCTGCTCTGTGCCAAAAAGATAATGAGTACTGATTAACAACAGCTTAATATAGATAAGGGTATTTAGATAGGCAAAAAGAAATATCACATCTCACAGAATTTCATTGGGTATGTGAGTGTAAAGCTGTCTGCCCCTTGAAACAATTTTTGTTTCCCATTAATAAGGCTCCAGAAAATCAATACATTCTTGGTTCTTTCTTTCAACTTCTTTCCTCAGTTAGAAGAGATCCTGTGTTTCTTATAGTTATGAGGGATCTGAAGTGAAGTATATGAGAGGACTCCTGTTACCGTATTTTCCTTTATATGACAAACTTTTCCAGTTTCCACTTCATCTGCTGTGGAAGGTTTCTAGTACTGAAGGTAGTTAGTTGATGAACATAGTTTGTGCACATACTTCAGGGTATTGTTAGGACCTGGAAAATAAAGCCTACCCTCAATTTTTGCAGAATTAGATGCGTGTTTTAATTTGAGAGAGCTGGCCATTTTTTAGTTCCCCACCTTTTCATTTTGACCGAAGGCAAGGAACTCCTATTGCTGTCCCCGTGATGGGTCAAGTAAAAGAAGCCTCTGTCAGCAGTCCTTTCTGGTTCGAGTGACTTCTGTGAGGATGAAATGCTCAGTGGCATTAGAAAGTTGCTTCACTTATCACATGCCCATATTTTGGAGGGTCAAATTCTGATCTCTCTTGCTTTGGTAGACGCAATTGAGCAATTACCTTAGCGTAATTCCTCACATTTATTAACTCTTTGAGTAACAGTATTTCCCTCCTCGTCTACTCTGAGGAACAAAATATTTTTGTCCCTCATCTTTTACTGTTTCTTCAACTAGACATGAATACAGGCAGTGAATACATCTATATATCTGATAGTACCACTTCCAAGCAGCAACCATAAGGACATTAAATTGAGAGCAGTGCAGCATGTGGTGATTTGGAGATGCTGCGTTGGTGACTAAGGTACTTGTCACCACTGACTGATGCCCAATCAGTCTACGAGCAACATCAGCTCTTCCTGACTAGCTCCCCTAGTTTTATTGTTCAGCATAATGCCACATAGTATGAAATGTCCCTGTGGCCACTTTGGGCCAGCTATCTTGGTTCTGTCCCCTCCCAGCTCTGTATGTCCCCCCCAACTCCTTGCTGGCAGAGCAGTGTGAGGGGCTGAGAAGTCTTTGGCTGTGTGTAAGCACTGCTCTACAGCTAAAACATCAGTGTGTTACGAACATTGTTCTCATTCTAAATCAAAAACATGGCATCATATCAGCCACTATGAAGAAAATTAACTCTACCCCAGCCAAAACCAGGATGATAAGGTTGTAGAAAATATCTCAGAATGTTTTAGAAATTACTGAAATAAATAATAGACAGATGTCTAAGTGAGAAGGTGACCCATGGAATCATAGAATCATAGAACTAGCTAGGTTGGAAAAGACCTACAACATCATCCAATATGGCCATGAATATAAACATGAAAGAAAAGATTGGCTTCTGGAAGAGAAATAGAACTGAATTTCTGCACTTGAAAGAAAATGTGCCAGCAGAAGCAGAAGGTGGATTGCCAAGAAAGAAGAGTAACTGTCTAAGCACAAGAGGAGAAATGCGTTGTCCATAGCCAGGGACTGGAGGTTTCAGAAAAGCGGGATGAGTAGGAGACAAACGATTACAAGGACATAGAATTATATTCACACTAGTGTTCTCTCTAAATACTCCTAGGCATAAATATCAATGAGAGGAGGAAAATGTAAAGTTAAAGGGATAGATATTCCACACCAATAAAAAGAGATTATCTATTGAAAGACATTGATAGCCCAGCACCTGAGAAGGTGTTGAAGGTCTTTGTTTCTGTAATGGCTTTTCAGTGTCAATGGTAGAATAGAAACCCTATTTCAAGACAGCTAGAACAGTTTGAGAAATGACACTTCTGATCCATTTTGTTGCAGTGGAGGTGACAGCACTTGTAAACCTGTATTCTTTCTCTTTGCTTGCAAATTCATAGCGGAATGATACATGACACAGTTTAAACTCTGGAAATTTAATTCAGTGGAAGAAAAATTGTAATATGGTGTATATCAACAGTGAACACAGTTTGTTCAGGATGTTGGTGATAGCGACTTCTGGTTTGCTGTAACAGTTTCAACACTATTATGAGAGCACAAAACACTCACAAAAACCCTGGCCTTCTATACTGCATTTGTGGTATATTGCCCTGGAGATCTGGCAGGGTAGGTCCTTCTAGATGCATACCGAGGTAAGTAGAACAAAGCAATTGAAGTGTCTCTGAGTTTGGCTGCATTTAAGCATATTTGTGTTGCTTCCTTTGTATATATGTTTAGTCTGTGAAGAAAATAGTGTTCTCTGTCATGGAAAACTACAAAAGTTTAAAGTTTAGTTTTGTTTGGATTCTGACCAAAAGATATTCCAGATTTTCCCAGTTACTGAAATCTTTGCAGATGTTGTTTAAAACAGCTGGTATGGGAGCTGAGGGAATTGGACTGTGGATGGTTCTGGTGCTGCTGGGCAGATGGGCTCTGCTGCTTCTGTGTGATGGGAAGCACAGAGGCTTGTGCACATTTCAGGATCCAGCCAGCCTGGGGTGCTGAAAGGCTGGGAGTGCTGCACGGCACCCTGCAATGGGCTTTTGAGCAAAAGGGTTAGCCATGCACATTTCCAGTGGACTATCACTTTGATCTGTATATTTTGATACTTCTCTTTAGGTCATGGTAACAGTGGAGCTTTGAGTTCTGCTTCACTCAGCGCACCTCTGAAGACAGCTGAATCATTTAAAATTGGCCAGGAGAGATTATGCTGTGGAAATGCCTTGTTATTTTGTGAGTCCAAAAGTCAACCCAGAAACCGTTTTGTAGGTTAATCAGTTTAAAGCCCTTACTGAAGGCTGGAATATATTGGCACCACTGGGATTATGACTTGCCATGCGAGTTTACAAGCTATTTGCTTTACAGTTGGGAAGATAGCAGCATCTGTTTGTTTTGATTGTACTTCCAGGAAAGACAGCAAATAGTTGGGTGGGAAGAGGGGACAGGCTTGGAGCTGTTGTTCACACGCTCTGATAAGAGCTCACTGGGATTTTCCAGTGCCTTTTCCTCAGTCAGCTTTTTCCTTGTTCTTTTGAATATGCAACAGCTCCACTGGATCCGTTGTTTTCCAGAGCTGAGGGCAAAGTTTACTCAATTTGTTTATTTAACTTTCAGTGTTTTAAGAAATAGTTTTTGTTGCAGGCATGTGATGGATATAGTTATTGATTAATTATTCTAATTTTGTTTTCTTAACAAAATACGTGTGGAAATGATAGAGTTATGCAGCATTTATTTTCTTTTAAGCGAGTAGATTAGGAATATATTGCATTGTCAGGCTGAGTGGTTATTCTTTTGTTTTATGTTGTGTACGTAATACAACTTTACTTAAAAGTCTATCCAGTAATTCTGATCTCAGGTTTGAAATGAAACTTTAGCTGACTTATGATGGGCTAATGGTAACACCCTTACTTAATTCTTACTTTCTGTTCCCACTGTAGCATAATGTCAGCTTGGGAACAAGCTGTGTGTGTTTGAACAGCTCAGGTTGGTAATCTGAGAGAAAGGCCACCAGAGCAGTACACTATAATCGCTTATATATCCCACGAGGGGGCACAACCCAGCCAGAAAGAGTTTTAACAAAAGCAGAGGGTGATAGGAAAGAGGATTGCTAGGAAAATGGTCAATGAATGAGGAGCAGGGAAGTGTGGGGTGACGAGTGCTGAATTGGAATGCAGGGGGATGGGCTTATGAGAAATTACTCCATTTTTGTGTGCATATTTGGCACTGAAAATTAAACTTGATGTGAAAAGAGATGGCTTGGAGTCCCCCAGAGGTAAGACATTCTCTGGCTCATTTTTATTTATAAATCTTGTAGGAGTTTTTCTGGGGAAGCTGGCTGGTGGTTTCATGAAATCACACATCATGCTTCACAGCGACGGAACCTCAGTCCAAGATCCTGTCTTGGCTTCTGGTGTTCCACTTGCTGTCCTCCCATTGCCACCAGCACTGGGAGGTGGGGAGCACTGAGCAGCCAGGAAAAGGAAGGAGAGCTGCTGTGTTGAGGTAGGGCTTTTCAAAGGAGCTTAAGGAAAATCAGTGAGAAATGAATTTTCCTTAAACGTCTTTTGAGAATCCTGTCACTTCCAAGCAGATAAGTAAATTACCAAATTGAACAGATGTATTCCTTGAAGAATATGTGTATTCTTGTACTCATATAGCACCTCAGCCATGCCAAGTGTAGGACCTTGGGAACGCACTGAAGGAGCTCTTGAACTCAGTTTTTTAATCCATTTCCCTTCCCAGCAGTGAAAATGCCTATTGTTTTGAATGTGAAGAGACTACTGGGTACAGCAAACAGGGCAAGGAATAAAGCTGCAGGAATATGGTCCAACAGTAGTTTTTCTTCCTAATAATATGCTTGGTACAATCGAAAAGTCCTTCTTTTTCTTCCTTATTGTTTCCTGTCATTAGTGCCTTCCATCAGACCAGCTTGCCTTCCTTCAGATTGCTAATACCTCCTGTTTTCAGAAAGTAATGTAATTGAATTAGAGCAAGTCACTAGGATCTAAAACCTGTGCATCTGGAATTTGCTGATTCACTGGAGTTAAAGTGTTTGAGAGAGATATGTCAGTTTCCCAAAGAAGCTGAGAACTAGGAGAAATAAAAGGTCATCATTTTATTTTTACTTTGCCATGGAAATTCTTACTTTCCAATTTTGATGTGTTATTGAAAGTATTTCTTTTGATACAGTGAGTCAATCAGTCATTTCATGCACTGATTTCTGTATTCCTTCATTGGATGAGCTCCCATGGCTTCAAATTGGGTCAGTTTACCCTTGTGAAATTGCTATATAAGCTACTGCAGTATGACTGACTTCTTGAAGCTGCATGCTGATGTCTTTTATTCTTTGATGAAATAAGTAAAATGGTCTCAGAGCTGTCAGGACAGAATTCTTGTGCCATAGCTGTTTCACCATGTCTCGTATTCATAGATGAGCTGCTTGTGCCACTTTTGTGTGAAACTGTAATTACTCAGTCATTTGTCCCACTCCCTTACCCTATTTCTGGCAAATAGGAAAGCGGTACTTGAAGGAGATAGTTGCTTAAAAGGGGAGAGAATTGCAATAAAAGCAGCAGCAAATTGGCACAATCATTCTCAGAGTCTGGATATTAAAACTGGCAAACTTCAGCACAGAGCAGCTCAGGAACAGTATTTTTCCATAGCACAGGTTAGAGTAATGATACAGCCAACATCTCAAAATTGGTTGTTGGTGAAATGGTAATAGGTGCAGCCTTGTAAAGGTACTGGCTTGTGGGATCTGATTTTCAGTGTTCTGGCCTGGCAGTCAGGAAAGAATTTTACCCAAGTTATATTGACAGGGAACAGTGATGGTTCTTGTTCTGCCTTGTTCTTCCCCTCTCTCAGTGACATGGAAGGTTCCCAGGTTCAGCAGGGAATTTTATCTAAATAATTTCCCTTCTGTTGCAAGGCCTTAGAAGTCGGATGATATCTTTGTTCTCTCCAGTTTTATTCCTATGGCCCCTTGTGACATTTGGAGAACCTGGGTGGTTTTTCTTGCATTGAAAGGCTTCAGGATTTGTTTTGTGGCTTGCAATGTCGTGAACATGGGAAACAAGGGTTGAATAGTGGATACTACTGAGTATTATCTGAGTCTAGAAGCTTGCTATAATACTGCAGGCAACTAAATTTGGTGATCCAGTCTTTTGCTGATGGACTGTTTGTTTTGTGGGAGTACTTCAGGGGGAATAATTTTAGGGATGAAGTGAGTATGCAAATGTGAACTACAAAGTGAAAGAGGAATTGGAAAGGGTCAAACGCACATTGTATCATAGAACCATGGAATCATAGAATGGTTTGAATTGGAAGGGACCTTTAAGATCATAAAATTCCAACCCTCCTGCTATAGCCAGGGACATCTCCCTTCTAGACCAGGTTGCTCAAAGCTCCATCCAGCCTGTTCATCATGTTCCCAGTGTGGGAAAGGACCTGGGGAGTCTGGAAACAGACTTGCGGGGCATTAGCGTTTTGTATTCATAGGGGATCATGACCCTTAGACCATGCAGAAATGCCTGAGCTGTTTCAGCATATGGCAAAAAAAGCTCATGCTGGCAGGTATGCAGGGAAAAGCAAGTCAATTGGTATGCCAAATCTATAGAGAAATTCACCAAAATTAACCATCAGAAAACATGGCTTCCGGTGACACTAATGTTGTCACTGGACATACGACAGAAACAGTAGCAATGACAGCTGCCCAAAAAAGCTGCCAGGCAGACTCATTTTTTCTTGTTAAATCACAGGTTGTGTAATAAAACAATTTCAGATATCTAAATGGCTGCTGCAAGCAGCTGAAATCTTTTGGGAGTATTGGAGAAGAAACTCATAGACCAAGATAGATGGCAGGAGACAGTTTTCCTCATTTGGAATGAGACTTTCTGCAGTATTTCTCTTTTATGGTTAGAAGGATTTTAGTGGTTTTCTTGTACTCAGTGCAATAAAACACAGCATATGTTGTTTTATCATGAATAGCAAAGCATTTTTATTTGATTCATTTTGCATGGGGATTTTATACGAGATGTTGGAATCTGTCCTGAGATGTTACTGACTCTCTTTGACTATCACTAATAATAATATTCAAAAGAAATTTGTTCTTGAAAGACATCAAAACTGAGCTCCATCGTCTTGCCAAATTCAGTAAGTTGGGCAAAGAAAACAAAAAAAATTGTTACTAAATATCAGCTTTCATTTTTTCTAATATTTGTCCACATGTTGGATTCTCCCACTCATAGTAAAGTTGACTGCTTATCCTTATTACCTTATCCTATCAGACATATATAATTCCTCATCTCAAACCCATTCCTCGTGACAGCTTAATCATCCTCCTCATTGGTTATTTTTGTGTCTCCTTGTTCCCAGCTTAGAGGATTATCTTCCCTTCAGTATTTCCTTACTGTTTTTCCTCTCAGGAGGTAGCCAGAGCCCCATCCTTATTTTGCAAGATTGCAGATCTTTCGGGTATTGCTCAGTATAATCTGCTCTTCCTAAGATGCTTACTGTTCTTGAACGGAACATCTATTCATCTATGATTAAAGAAAGAAGGATGATCTTGTACTGAAGACAGACAGTTTAGTTGAGAGCTTGGATTTCTGAATCTGCTAAGAACACCTAGAAAGGAAAACAGGCAGTATTTTTAAAGATTAATTGTCATGTTAGGAGATAGGATACCACATATGAGGGCCAGAGAAAAAAAAACTTTGAACTAAGGAGATCTAGATCTTGTGTTCTAAGAGGCTTTTCTCATGTTCTACTATCTTTTATAGCAGTGGCCATGTAAAAGTACGAAGAACAACTTTAATTTCAAGCGGAGGACTTGTGTCAGTTTCCTGAGTGCCGTGTCCTGTTCAGGTGTCTGGTCTCAGTGCTGTATGTTCTCTCCCCATCTCTGCCTTGAGCTTTTCTGCAGCCAACCTTCTGTACGTGACTTTTGTGTTTCCTGTTGACATAAATCACTGAATGATGGCCTTTTTGTGACATAGTGGGAGGAGGAGGATAGGACAGATTAATATTGACACTTTTCAGTTTAAATAAGATATATGTTTAAATAGACTAACTTACAAAGTTACACAATTTTTTGTCAGTAGATAGAAAAAAGAAGACTTTAAATGTATGGCTTAAAACCCATGAGAGGTTTTAGTTGTGGGCTGGGAAGGAAAAGAACACAACTCAAAATTCATGTTTGCTCAGAGACAGGTGGGGGACTCATGTCTTACATATGTTCATAGGAATCAATGAATGGAGAAGACAGTAATTCAAAACTAAAATAAGGAAATAGTTTGTTACGGCCAATTAGGTGGAGGAGTAAATTGGTGAAGAAGGTGGCTCCGACCAAAAATTAGGCAACATTAAAAACCAGGATTAGTAATGAATGCAGGTAACAACTTAAAATGATTATTCATTTGAAAAAAAAAATCTCATCTTTTAAAGTTTAAACTGATCTCAGTTAGAAATCAGTATGATACCTGAAGGGTGGAATAGCCCACATTTATTTTTTGAGTTGCTTTCACATTTTTTTGTGGATTACCTTATTTTGGAACTTCTTCAACAGATATGAGATGGGCTGGGCAGCATGACCCATTGCAGTGATTCCTATATTCTGTTATTCTTCTATAGGTGTGAAAAAACCACTACTTTCTTGGCCCCTATGTTATGTTTCGGGTAAGATTAATTACTGACCCCACTACTGAATAATTCACTATGGTTTTTTTTGCTGAAATTGTGCATAGGTTTGGGAAACACCAGCCCAAACCTTCAGTTTTATGTCTCATAGTGTTTAAAGGGTAAAGTAGAAGACATTAGGCAGTGTGTGCCATTTTGGAATGTGCCCAATGAAACCACTGTAGTTCTGCACTGCTGGAATGACACTGCCAATATAAATGCCAAAAAAAAAAAGGTAGATTATTGGAACTGTAGTGCGATGTGGTCATTTGGATACAGATAAATACTTTTTCTAGCAGAAAAAATTTGTCTTCTTTTTGCTAACTGTGAAGTGGATGGGCTAACTGAAGAACAGGCTGTGAGATGTTCTAGCAGATTTTTTATCAGCTTATCTCCTCCAGACGGAGGATGCAGGAGGGCAGGCAGGGAAGATCAGTATGCCTAGTCAAGCATGGACACAGCCAGTGCAGAAATGGTGCTTCACTTGTCAGTTGGCTGCCAGCTCTTGATCTACATCATGGTGCTAACAGGAGAGATGGATGGAGATTAGAGCTGGCACGGTCCCCACATTTGCTTTTGTGCATAGCATAAAGGTAATTTGTTGGCACTGGGTACAGCTGAGATAATCTTCAAACTGCAAAGTTTATCAGTAGCAAGTTATATTTATCCAACATCTGAAAACATTATGTTAAATTTCCTGAGGTTCATCTCCACCCTGAATTGCAGCTGTCAGCAGCAGGGTGCTTTGCTAGCTTGAGAGAGGCCATAGCATGAAAAATAGATCCTGCCCCACAGTTTACCAGCATCACCATGCCATCTTCCAGGCAGTGTTTGCATCAGCTCTGAGACATAGTTTGGCATCTGCTTGGCTTTTCAAGACCTGGTCTTTCAATAGCCATTATAAAATGTGGTCTAGAGTAAAGATATTTCCCTTTAAGTGGCTTGGCAGCATTCCCAGTGATCCCAGATGGAAGAGCAGCTTGGGGTTGTTCTCCAGCACTGAGTCAGCTGTCCACTGGGCTGACTAGGGTTGTAGCTGTATGCCCTTTGGCTCTGCACCACAGTTAGAAAATGAAGACACTGACTGAGCTGTCCTTGGCTGCCTGCAAAACTTTGACATAGAGGTGGATCATTTCAAGTGGTGAATCAAGACCTTGAGGGTAATACAATGGTGCTGTGTCAGGGCTGGTGATGGCCAGGTAGATGGCTCTCTCTTGCAGGCTGTGGAATTGACACAGGGGAGAGTAATCCTGAGCTAATAACTTGAGATAATTTTAGACCTAACTTTAGACATATTCAGCATACATCTATGGGTCTTTTTACAGGTAATGGAGAAGAGTGAGCATGGTGAATCTCATCCTAAGACTGAAAAAATTTTTTTTTTTAAATTTCCCAACTCTGTCTACAGAGTCTAAACAATCCATAGTGATAAATTCAAATCAATTTTTTTGTAGGGAGACTGTCACACTTACGTTAAAAAAGGTGAGGAGAGTTGGGATGGATGGCAGAGGAGGAGAGTTCAAAAATTGGCTTGAAGTACTTTGTGCTTTGCTATGTGATCTGGATGATATGCAGGTTTTGCCTCGGCCTTACGTTTAAGGCATATGCTATCTTCTGCAGATCTATGGGGAAATCCTGTATTTCCTGCTCACCCCTGTTTTTCCTGAGTGCTCAGCTGAGTCTACTGACACAGGGAATCATTTGATGGACATCAGTACAGTTTGCCCCAGGCAGTGCCTCCTTAGTGCTGTAGAGCTGGAGCAAGCAAATGGCCATGGTATTCTGTGGAAGATCTCATGGATACCGAGTAGCCTTATCATGTGGTTCTTCCCTTTGCATAAGGAAAAGTAGGACAGGGTAAGATATATGGCCATCAGGTAGTGGGGAAATAAACAAATACGCTTCCAAAACCAATTAATGTTTTTTGTCTGTTCTGTCAATGTATGATCATATTAAGCACTGAGATTCTTAAACAGGAAAGATAATGAGGATGAGAGTTAGGTGTAGATAACTACAGGTGCAATGGATCCAAAACACTGAGAACTTACGGTATCAGAATCAAGCTGATAGCTCTCTGTGATAACAGGTTATCTAGAGAAAGAAAAGAAGATAAATCTAATCTCTATCTCAGTAAGGCAGTTGAAGTGTCCATATCAGATGATGTTTCCAGCAGAGATGAGGAATTATCTTACTAGAAGATGGCTTATTTACCTGAACAAGAGCACTGGGAGAGGATATACTTGCTTTCTATTAACAGATCAATGGCAGAAACAAGGAAGAAAATAACTAAGGTGAGAGATAGTTTTGGTATAAGAACAAAAGTGTTTAGACTGAACACGAATAAACTTAACTCGAAAATTGTAAAAAAACTGGTAGCCATTTATGAAGTGTGACTCTGCAGTATTATTCCAGAGGGAACAGAATGAACAAAATGCCTAACCAATGTCAAAGTGAATCTGGATCAAGTTATGAGTGGGTTTGTATCATATATATGCCCATGGCAGCAGAGTGGTGCCCTTGAAGTTCTTCTTAAATTTATAATCCTGTTTTTCTAATCCCTGTCAGGTAGTAGACACAGGATCAAAAGGTGGTAATGACTTTCCAGTGAAGTAGTTTTTGTAGTGAAAATTCTCTGAAGTCAGAATTCCTTCACAATAGTACGACTCATCACATTCTTCTGCAATATTATATGATTTAACAAAGCCTTCCCAGAGCCTTGCTCAGAATGTTTTATACTTTTATGTGAAATCCTTTGTTGGGCCCACAGTGAAAACGCAGCGACTGATTAACCACCATCCTGCAGAATCCTAGAGAGACTCAGATTTAGCAGAGCTAACTCCTGCTCTGCAGTAAATAAGACTTATACTTCAAAATCAGGACTTCCTTTTCCATTTTTCTTTCCTGCAGTGGAGTCATCTCCAAAGGAGGGATTATGGAGACAGCATTCAGGGTAGCAATAAACTTCTCTTACTTTACATATGTATTGAGTGTATTTAATTAAAGTGTGCTAAACAATATACTTACTATAAATTGGAAAGAACCAATTAAAAATGGGTATGATTGTATGACTTTACTTTAGATGTTACATTGCATGCATTTACATCTGAGTTAGTTAAATTATGCTCACTTTATGCTCTGGAAAGACTTCTAGAGCGTGACACTTCTGACCAATTTTAGCCATGTTCATTAAGGTAAGATAAATTGGAACCTGAAATTTCCTGATTCTCTCCATGGAGGGCAAAAGAAACTTGGAGCAAACAGTTCAGTCTTTTTTCACTCTTCTGTAACAGCATACATTCATGTGTAAAAATCTTTCAGTGAAAATCAAAATTCAGTTAATGCAGGGAACAAGAATCTCTTCTATTTCCTTCCTTCCTTTCTTCCTCCCTTCCTGCCTTCCTCCCTTCATCTCTGCAAAACGCCTGGCTTTTCAAGCCCTGCAGCCCCAGATTCAGACCAGCAGCTTGCTTTGCATTGATGCTTGGGCAACTGCTTAGCGTGATTGAACCATTGTTTCATGTAAGCTGTGCAGTTGGTGAGTTTTGAATATCTAAAGCATCATACTGATGCAGAATATCTTCTCCTAAATCTGTTTGTTTTTTTTTTTTTTCAATATCCTTTGTATGATTCTCATTGAAGGTCACGTTGGCATGACTGTAGCTAATGAAAATCTTTTTCTCTAGAAAAAAAAATGGTGTACAAACTCTGTCACTACCTTATATACCACATGAGGTCACTCAAAATGAAAGATTATTTTCCTGTTGGATTTTGATGAGAAATACGAAAGATTTCTTGCTTTTAAAGAGTTAAGCTGCTTAAGTATGCTTCTACACAGGATTGTGTGTGCATCATCAATCTCCTAATTGTCTCCATTTGCTGCAATATAGTTCGTAGCCAGAAGTGCTAGAGGACTGGTTTTGGATGGAGGTAATCTGGAAACTGCTCTGCAGGAGCGCACCTCATGTACTCCAGCTGCTAATTAGCTTCTGGTCCATGGAGTTCTGTAGATAGTAAGTCCTCAGCACCAATTACTTGCCTCTATGTTCTGTTGCTAAAGGAGATGTGGGCACTATGGCTGGAAATTAACCAGCTACATATTATAATTTTATTAGGCACAGGGATACACTTAATCTCCTTTTCTATCTAACAAGCTCAGAGTATATGTAAGACATCTGGCTGCTTGTATGAGCTTGTACTGCTGTAAAAAAACAGGATTTAAAAACATTTCAGTCACTGGGTTTCTTGCTGTTTCTGCCCTCCACTATTCAAGCCTGTCATGTCTGGTCTCTAGAAGAGGGACCGTAACACTTAGCTAGTTTACAGAAACCTATGTAGTCCTGAGAGTGCTTTGATGGATGTCTTCATGGAAATCTACTGAAAGGTTTTACTGCAGCCGTGTATCTCTTGAGTCAATGACTTAGAAGTAAGGTGCTTCTCTGACTCTGCTTTGAACTGCTCTTCTTCAAGACAGGTGATTCTTACATGGTAGTGCCCAGTACTGTGGTGGTGGGAGTACAGAGACTGAACAAGGATTGCTGAAAGAGGAGCAGTTGATTAGTTTTTATGACTGCATGTATTAAACAACACATGACCTTTTCTTTATGACTTAGACTAAACAATTGCCCTGACAACAATCATTCTTCTCTTGCTGTTTTCTGCCTTCTTTTTCCTTTCTTTCTGTAAGAATTGGGTGACAACTCTCTTTTTACTGTGATTTCTGCCTTGAATTACTAAGGTTGGAATTGCAGTATATTGATGTACCAACCCTTCTCCCTATTCTATATTGCATCATATAAAAATATAGGATATATTTTAAAAAATGAAACAACTGTAGCTCGTATTTTTATCTCTCTCACCTTTCCTAACATTGAGCTTCCTAACCATTATGTTAAAGCATTTATTCAATATTATGTCAGCCAAACTAGTTAGATTCCTTGTATACAAACTGGTGAAACCTGGCTTAATTTCCACAGATAATCAACAATATGATCATTATGTTTATAAATGAGAGTTATAGGAGTTACATAATCTATTTTAAATGTTTCTTGTTTGTTGCGTTTTTCTGTTCTGTAAGATTTCACCTAAGAGCTTAAATGATGCTTTTTATTATGTTCACAGACTGGAAGAATACAGCAGGAAAACTTTCATTTGTACGCTTTTGAGTTAATATTCATCTCTGTAGCAGAGCAATTTTATAAATGCCATTAAACATGCATTTAGAAACAGACATAAAGAGACTTATTCATATCTGAAAAGTGTATTTTCATGATTTCGGCGGGCGTTGGATGAAGTTCTAAATGCATTTCCCAAATCAGAGGAAATATAAATTGAATCCAGTTTAATCTGTGACTGCAGTATAGCTGAGAGCTTCTGGAAAAACCTGAGTAAATACACATAAATTATCCTTGCCTCTGAAGAAATTGAAAAAATCAAATTCCATCTTCCCTTCCCCCTCTGCAATTGGATGTCCCGTTTTGTTCCCCCATCTCCTTCTGATGTCATAGCTCTGTTGTTTGAGTCTTTAAAAATGCCATAACCCAAGAGTTTCTCTTGCCCCACCTGAATCTTTTCCCTGTCTTTCCTTGCGCTGAAATTTTTCTCTCTTCTTCTGGGATCTGACTTGAACAGCTGCACTTGATCTGCTGAATGGCTGCTGAAGAATGCACTGATTCCACTAAATAAACGTGTCTGACCAAACTCTGCCTCCCCAGTGACTGGAGATGCTGATGAGGTGTACCTTTGTTGAGTAAGCAGATCTAATTCCTCTTTCAGTTCCCCAGATCTGCCTTTCATAGCCAAACATCATGGATTCACTGACACGAGGAAGAATTACAGCTAGTAATAGCCAGTGTATTAATTCAGGCTTTTCAGTCAGACTTACATAGTGTTGTAAAGATGGACAGACAACTGAGACATCAAGCTTTCAGAGGTTATGTGTCACTGAGACCTACTTGCCTGATCTGCTTACATTACCCTGTGATTCACAGCCCTGCAGGAGTTGTTACTGGCCTAAGACTTTCAGAGGGGAAAGGCTATTTTAGGTCCTCTTGGATTCCTTGAACCTTTCTAGGATTTTGAGACAGACTTATATGCTCTTCCACAGTATGTGTCCTCACAGCCATAACTTCCTATGATTGCAAGGCAATCTCTTTAGAAACCACTCAGGCTAATAAAGTTACGCACATAGACAGCCATGTGTCATTTGAGAAACCTACCTAACCTCCAGCTGCCGATTCAAAGGTTTGTGTTACATCTGTCCATGCAGGTGTCTCGAGAGTCCAGAACATCCCAAATCGTACTTAGAGGCTTCTGTGTAAAGAACTGAATCTTAGGTTGCAAGTGGACTTGAAGGCGTCTGACATCTAACTCTGTGTCAGGATCTGGAGCCTATTTATATGATAGTGTAGCTTGGTGGTAGCAGTAGCAGTAGTGTATTTACTGGACTTTAAACCCCTTTTTTCACTAGTCTGCAAACTGTGAGCTATCATTCCTGAATCTAGCAATGATGTTGTTAATCGTCCTATGGTTTCTGTGGATCAGAAATAAACAGTGGGTCTTCTTGGAGCTGTTAGCACTTTTTGCCTGGAGTGGCCTCATGATAACCTGTACAGGTTTGAGGTTAGTCCTTCATTCTTTCTTCCAAGGGTATAGCTATTCCCCAGCTTGCTCATTTTTCTTCTATTTTGTACAAATCAGGAAATATAAAAGACATACGTAGGATTACAGCTACATGATGTAGAGCTAAGTTCAAAATTCCTGCAGCCGAAGGGGACCACACAAGAGGGATTCCCATCAAGAATGACACTCAGCCTTCTCTGTTGCAGTTGTTATTTCAGTTTGTTTGCTTTTGCAGTGTGCTGTAATCATTGCTTTTTTGGCTGCTTTTTACAACCAACTAGACTTCAAACACTACAGAATGCTTTATTATCTGCAACAACCATGCAAAATCTACTCCAAAAGTTACCGGATTAAAGTTAATGTAGTATACAATTTCAATGATTTTTGCAACTTGAGCAAAGGTACTGGATAATTGAAATCACACCATTCAATCAGCTCTGTTAAATGCACACAAAACAGAACAAAACAGAACAATGAGATAATTTATAGTGATTGCTGTATATTGGGTATGCATACAAACATGGCTGCATCTCACATAAACAGTTGCAGACTGATTAGAAAAAGAAGGAAGAATTCTGTATTCACATCTGGTTAAATAATGATCTAAACAGTTGTGTGAAGATTGTAAATTGGTACCATCCATATATAGTGCTTATCCTGGTGATCTGCTTTGTGCATCCATCTGGAGGGCCGGGTGGAACTTTCTGTAGTATTCTGAGGCCCATTGTCAGTGATACAAAGCTCTAATCTCAGAACAATTACATTTAATTGCCAAGGTTACAGCAGAGTAAATCAGGTTATGATCTCATCTGTGAATGAGCTAGATTTGGACATGAACAACTGTGGTGTATGGCCTGCTACAGTTTGTAATATGTTGATTGCACATACATTGCCTGAATTTATAATTCCTATACCACTGTATAGGATCAAATGCCTCCCTGTTAGCCACTGGAGACTTCTTCCAATTCCTTCTTCACTATTACTGCCTAGTGCTGTTGTTCCTCACAAGGAACTAGCAATGGAAAGAGCTACCCACCAGGATGTTCATCCAAGGCTCCAGAAACACTTTCTCATGCCATTTGGTGCGTCGAACCACTGGTTGTCGTTGCTTAGTGATGATGTATCCAGGTACAGCCGTTACTGTTTTGTTGTGAGGTTAAGTACCTACCAGTTAATACTGGCAACCATGGAGCTGTTATGTTTGGGTGCTGAAGACAGAGGGGATCTAACCTGTGTAGTAGAAGCATTTACTATAGTACACATTCAATAATTCTGTATCCATTATTTAATGTCTTCTCCCAGATGGAACTGTCTTCTGTTGTTCTAGCCTCCTCAAAGTGACTTTTCCTATGAACAAATTGGATGAGATCCCCATGGCATGCTGTGGGGACCACTTATTGTTGCAGTTCATTATTCTGCTGAGCCCACAGTACTGATGTACTTAAATAGGCCGAGTTTGCTAATTACACCTTTCACCCACTCTACAATTTCTTGATCTTCCCATTATGTTGGCACTAAGTCTCCCAGGAGCATTGCATGCTTCTTTCCATACAGAGTGAACTGAGTGCCTTTCCTTGTGGAGGGATGATAGCATGCACATAAAGCGGCCCTATTGGAACAGCATTCCCAATGTGGCTACTGGTACCGGCCTTCTTTGTATGCTGAAGAGGTCAGATTTTGTTCTGATCTCCACTCCCGTCACTGCAAGGTTTTAATGACTTGGTTAAAGGCTTAATCGTATCTGCAAACATGGATATAAAATCATAGAGAAAAATAAACAAACCAGAATAGAACAGAGCTCATACAGACTTGTAGAGCTAGGGGTTTCCTATTAACTTTGCTCACTGTTGGTAAGGTAATCAGTGTACTCCTAAATGTTTCACTCTTGCCTTGTACCACTTGGTCTATTCATCAGTTTCCTTATAATTGTTCTCCCAGGGTCATGGCTGGTGCTTGTTTAGTTAACTCTTTCAGCTCTGGCTAAGAGTAATTTCTGTTGCTTTTATGATAGGCTACATCAGAGCCTTAGAAATACTCAGTCTGTGAAATTATTCCTTGCTCCAGTAAGCTTCTGTCTGTGGTTTGAGGATATTTTTACTGCCTCTGTGGCTGATGGTCAGGATCCATAAATACTTTGGCATGGGTCCTCCTGCAGTATAGTTTCTTTTGGGACCATTGTTGGGTAAAAGCCTCTCTACCCGTTCATCTCTAAGTGGCTAAGGAACATCTGGGGCTTTTAGGGCAGCACATGAATGCACCTCAGGAATAGTTTCTGCCTGCCCTTCTGTCAGCCTTTCCCAGCTCTACAAACATTGCTTTGCCAAATCAGAATAAATTGATACTCATTTAAAATTGACATTACAGGGGTTTCTTGCTGTCTTTCTCCTGGAAAATTCTTAGCATTAAGGTGCACACAAAATGTTCCAGTACATATCCAGGAGCAGACCCATACTTCAGCAGGGCCACTTCATTTTGAATCCACTGCTCTGCCGAGGTTAAGATTTTAGGTTAATCATTCATACCAGAGCACAGTGCTTCTACCCAGGATCCTTTAAATTGAGGCATATGAGTAGTGAGTAATTTGGGTTCTTTAGGGTAATGAGTAATCCAGGCTCTTCATTCTATTGTTTACAACCAAAATTATGGATTGTCTTTAACATCTTTCTGATCTGTGTTGTGGTTTAGGTAGTTAGATTAATCCCAGCAAGCAGAAATACCTCTTTGTGACTTTCTTGTCTGTCCAGGACACATAGTGATAATGAGCTTTAGTCCTCTCTGATTACTTCTATCTCTTGTTAGTGTATTTTTTCTCCTAACACACAATTTTAATTATAGGGAATTAGCCCTTTTTCTTTATTTAGCTTTTGCCAACTTCTCTGAGACTTTTGAAAACATTCTTTTCATTCTACAGCTTTTCCCTAGATCAAATTGCTGTCTCGGTACCCACTGAACCGTCAGAAATGCAGTCTCCCTGTTAAACTGTTGTGATAACAAACATAGACCAGCAATGTGTAGAACAAGCATTTCCAAGTGGTGTGTTGAAGGGGTGAATATGCACAGATGGGTGCTTTAGTCATCTTTTCCAGAATTTCTCCCCATTAAGGTATGGAAATTTATTGTCTCTTATATATTCATTTAGATCTTTTCAGTCTACGTGTAACCAAAAAAAAGTTTCTTTTTTTTTTCAAGAAAAAAAAAGTTAGTGTCGTTGTTCCCTTCACTGTGTGACTTGCAGAGCAACCCTTTTATCTTTCTTATCTTTTGGCTTCTGCCATAGCATAGGGAGAATTTTGAGTTCTGGAGTTTATGGAGCAATGTTCTGTAGTCTGGGGTCTGAGAGCTTCCTGCAGGAGAGACTACTTCTTTCTCAGCTGCTTTGTTTCCTTTGCTATCCACTTTGTATAAAACTGCATGAGACCAAAGGTTTGATCAAGAATTGATGCCTTCTCCTCAGCAGTACTATAATGAGTTCTCTCTTTTCCAGTTGGCTTTTAGCATCTGTTTGATCTCAGTGCCATGTCTCGGCACTATTTTACCTATGTTACATATTTAATATTTATATTCTATAAATATCATGGATCACTTTTATCATTTTATACATTTAACTTTTCAAGTGATTATCAACTCTTGCAAAATGGTATTATTATCTTGGTTTGTACTTTTGACAGCAACATATAATCATAGAATTGTTTGAATTGGAAAGGACCCTTAAAGGTCCAAGTCCCCTGCAATGAACAGGAACACCTACAGTTAGATCAGGGTGCTCAGAGTCCTGTCCAGCCTGACTTCGAGTGTCTCCAAGGACAGGGCATTCACCACCTCTCTGGGCAACCTGTGCCAGTGCCTCACCACCTTGACTGTAAAAAACTTCTTACTTATATCCAATCTAAAGCTCTCTTTTAGCTTGAAACCATTTCCCTTTATCCTATCGCAACAGACCCTGCTAAAGAGTCTTTTCCCTTCTTTCTTACAGCCCTTTAGATACCAAAAGGCCACTCTCAGGTCTCCCCGGGGCCTTCTCTTCTCCAGGATGAACAGCCCCAGCTCTCACAGCCTCTCCTTGTAGAAGAGGTGTTCTATCCCTTGGATGTGCAGTTCTGTGCAGTTGTTCTTGCAGATTATAGCTAAATTCTCCATGTCTTTTCCCCTGCATCTTTTTTTAGGTGGTATTTTTTGTGCACTTGAGCATGTCAGCAGGGTTGGAAACTGACCTGCCCCTGAGAGCTTTGCACTTTGGTACATGGCTTTGCAGGCCAGTCTCACTTCTGGAGCTTTTATAAGTCTATGTACTTCATTGCTCCCGAACCAGTTTTGATAGCAGTGATTATTTCTTGGTCTTCCCCTAAATACCACCAAAGTATATCCCAGATTTCAATCAGAGTCAAGTCTTTTATCAGGGACTAATTTAAGCTCCCTTCAGTACTGCAAGATTGTCTTTCAGCTTTAAATCTCTCAGACTGCTCTGTACTTTTATCTTCTTTTTGTACTCTGCTTAAGAGTCTCTCATATCTTTAATATGCACATGGGTCACAACATTCCTTGAACTATTTTTGTGCAGTTCCATAATTAATCTTTTCTGTCAGAGGTAACGGAAAATGATTAAATGCATCAAGTGTCTCAGAAACATTTGTTGTCAGAAATAAAGCTATTTTTATCTTGTCTCCTATTGCTTCTCGAAGTCAGATTCTGCCTAATTCTTTTCCAGATGACCTTTGTATTTTCAGAGTGTCTCATGAGACCCATAGCCGCTTTCCCAGCCATCTCCTCTTCTGTTGCTTTGGTTTGCTCAGACAGAACTGGCTGGTGCCAGCCCACCTGTGGAGTGAGCGGATGGAAATGCACGCTTCTCATCTTACTCTCATCAGGTGATTAAGAGTGGCTTGGATGAATTGTGGCCTAGAATCTTCTGCCTTTGCCATTTGCCTGACTTGCTCAGATGCAGGCGATGACAAAAATGAGGTGAGATGAATTTTCCTCCAGAAGTGTATGGCTGAGTTTGCTCAGCCTCTGATGGTGATAGTGGGATTTGCAGGGCAGGAGTGCGTCATCCAGCTGCTGTTCCCCAGGGTTTCCTGTCCTTGCGAGGCAGGATGAGGTTCAGAGAGGTTTGTGCCTTTAGACAAATATTTAATGCCATCTTTGGTGCTTTTTTCTTAGAGATGAAAATCATACCAAGCAGAGGCATTGTTCTGGAATTAATACACTGCTCTAGAAGTTAAGGTATATGGTTTAATTTTTCTTCTTCTTCTATGAATGCCATAATATCTTTTTTTGCTCTTCTTAAATAGGAATGGTATTGCTTCCTGCCTTCTGTATGGTATAAATTCATCCATGTTTGTGAGGCACAAACATGTTACCATGACGCACACAGCCAAAAAAAAAAAGTGACTAAACTGCAGTAAGAAAGGAAGTGCAACAAAATAATGTAGTTTAGGTGTATTATCAACTCTGAAAGCTAAAATTGTAGCAAACTTTACATTAAATATTTATAGACTTAAAAATACTTGCTTAGCATCCTATGTATCATTTACACATCTAACTCTGGTCCCATGTTGTTGAAATTGGTCAAAAATACCAGACTTGTTGAATCAATAATTTGTGGTAATGTTAACTAATAGACTTTAATAGGAAACTAGAAAAATAGGTATTTATTCTGAAAAAAATATATAGAAAAAAATGAAGTAATTACATGACTAGCATATTATCTATAGCAAGGTCTTGTGCTTTATATGTGAAGGTTTTATCATATTTGCTTTAGAATGTGGGAAAATTCTTAAGCAATTTCTAAATTTCTGTATCTGTTACTCAGTGTTAAGAATATCATTTTTTTGTGAAAGACAATGTTTGTCAAAACACTGTCTGGATAAAACCTACTTGACTTTGGTTCTAAGGGTGAAACATTACATGAAATGTGACATTCTTATTTGGTAGCTTTTGATTAAAGTACGTGTTTTTGATGAAATGGGGAAAAGAAGGTGATTGCATCTTTTCTCTTCTTGGTACAAAGTATATTCTGACTAATCATACACTAGAGTTTCCCATACCATTCCAAAAATTATTCTCATTTCAGAAGGGCTTTTGATGTAGGACTGAGTAATGACATTTTTTGTTGGAGATACATCAACCTACCTTCTAGTAATCAAAAATCCTTTGCACATCTTTTCCAATTAACTCTTCTCTTTGTATTACTAAATGAGTTTTAGTAACACTTCCCTCTTCAGCTTCATTAACATGCAAATAGAGAGTTAAAACATAGTTCATCTGAGCGTAGAGAGCAGGTAATTTGTGCAGTTTATTTGTGAAATGAATGGTATTATTATAGGTTGAGAAGACACAAAACTGAATATTGAGGCAACTTGTTCTAGAGGAATGAGCACAAATTATTGAATCATGATGTTCCCAATTATAATTCTTGATTTGCTGTCATGAAGGTTATGCATCATGATAGGCATAAGCACTGAGAACTTGTAGAATGTTACATATCAGTGCCAGACCCAGGAAGCTGTTAATGATCTTGAGCAGGAATTTAGAGTAGTCAGGCAAACAAATGTCTGTATGTTACTAAACTGACTTTACCTAATGATTCTTGGACTGTGTAGCTCTGTACCGCGATACAGTAGGATATGACAATGACATATTATTATGAAGACTGTTTGCCTATGTTGAATTATTTCTGCTACTTCTGCAGGAATTTGGACTTTGTAGACTGGCCCATACTTTGGCATTGCGAAGGGCTTTTCAGCCTTGGAAATTTGTTTGATAAATCATCTAGGCCAAACTTGGTCATTACTGGGCTGATGAATACCAGAGTTTCACAGGTTGAATATAGGTAGAGCATGATTTGAATGGGTATATTTTGTGGGAAAATTAGGGGAAAAAATATATTGACTTGAAAACAGGTCTACGCCAGAGTATGAAATATGTATTAAGTACATAAATGTGGATGGACTTGGACAAGGACAAGCTATATCTTGAGAGTTTGTTCCATTTTCGCAGTGATAGAAAACTTTTTTTTTTTTAGTGCTGTAAGCATTTTAAGGGTAAAGTAAGTGTTTAAAAGCTTAGTTGAGATTATGTTCCTAAAGAACGTACAGTAGTGAGCACAGAGTCCCCACAGTAACTGGCAGCATTCCCAGTACCAGCTTAGCTCAAGTCTAAGAATGTAGGGGAGTATCCCCCAAAAAAGGTGTCAGTCAAGAGTTTGGTATCTAGCAATATGTGCTACTGTCTGAAAGCAAGTAATAATGACAAGACTACTCAAATTCAGCAACCTCAAAACTAGGACACAAGCTGTAGCAGTTAGTTCTGCTCAAAACACATGGGTGATTGCATGTCTTGTAACCAGCCTTTTTTGGTAAGGTTTTCCAGTCAAGCCAAGTGATCTGTCAGCACCACACATCTGCTTGAGCTAACAAGGAACAAAGTAAGAGCCCTCAGCAGCTTGCAAGGAGTCAACACATTATGTGTCATGAAAAGTATTGAAGTATGGATTGTCATGATCTTAATCCTAGTCAGCTGTGAACTAAAATGTGTTCTAAGGAAGTCAGTGAGATGAAGAAGTAAGATTTTAGATAAATATAAAGTAATCAATATTAGTCTGGCTTATGCTTCTTTTCTGTGCTGTCCCTTATGACATCCTGGTCATGAAATTGGAAAAAAATGGATTTGATGGATGGACCACTTGCTGGATAAGCCTGAATGGTCACACTCAGAGAGCTGCAGTCAATGGCTCAATGTCCAAGTGGAGACTGGTGACAATTGGCATTCCTCGGGGATCGGTGCTGGAACTGGTGCACCCTCAGCAGTTTTGCAGATGACACCAAGCAGCTGACATGGTAGAGGGAAGGGATGCTATCCAGAGGGACCTGGGCAGGCTTGAGATGTGGGCTCATGCCACCCTCATGAAGTTCAACAAGGCCAAGTGCAAGGTTCTGCAACTGAGTTGGGGAAAACCCAAGCACAGGTACAGGTTGTGTTCTCCTGAATGGAGAATGGCTTGAGAGCAGCCCTGAGAAGTATTTGAGAGCGTTGGTTGATGAAAGACTCAGCGTGAGCCAGCAATGTATGCTTGCATCCCAGCAGGCCAACTGTATCCTGGGTTGCATCAAGAGAAGCATGACCAGTAGGCTGAGGGAAGTGATTCTACCCCTATATTCTGTTCTTGTGAGACCCCACCTGGAGCATTGCATCCTGTTCTGTGGCTCCCAACACAAGAAGGACATTGAGCTGTTGGAGCGGGTCCAGAGGAACGCCACGAAGATGATCAGATGGCTGGAGCACCTCCCTTACTGGAACAGGATGAGAGAGCTGGGGCTCTTCAGCCTGGAGGAGAGAAGGCTACAGGGGGACCTTATAAGTGGCCTTCCAGCACATGAAGGGGGCCTACAGGAAAGCTGGGGAGCGACTTTTTATAAAGGCATGTAGCGACAGGATGAGGGGAAATAGTTTTAAACTGGAAGAGGATAGATTCAGACTAGATATTAGGAAGAAATTATTTCCTGTGAGTGTAATGAGACACTGGAACAGGTTGTCCAGTGAGGCTGTGGATGCTGCCTCCCTGGAAGCATTGAAGGCCAGGCTGGATGGGGCTTTGAGCAACCTGGTCTAGAATCATAGGGTCATAGAATCATAGAATCACAGAATGGCCTGGGTTGAAAAGGACCTTTAAGATCATCTAGTTTCAACCCCCTTGCCGTGGGCATGGTTGCCAATCACTAGACCAGGCTGTCTAGTGGGAGGTATCCCTGCCTATAGCAGGGGGGTTGGAGCTAGATGATCTTAAATATCCCTTACAATCCAAACCATTCTGTGATTCTATGATTCTATGATTCTATGATTCTATGATTCTATGATTCTATGATTCTGTGATTCTGTGATTCTATGATTCTATGATTCTATGATTTGAGCCACCCTAGGATATTCTGTCTAGCCGCCAGTTGCTGCTCCAGAAGAACATGGTCTCCATTTGGGTCCTGAATCATACCTGCCGGCCTTGTTTTGATCTCAAAAGGATCTGGGCATCTACCCCTAAACCCTTAAACTACTGGGACATAGGCAGCAGTCCTGCTGGGTGCCGTGATATGTCCTTCGTACTGTACCACTGAATCAGTCTCTAGACTTCATTAGGCAAATTAACTTTGTTAGGTCAGTATAGGTAGTGCCATGTGAGATTTCCCACACTATTTAGGACTTTTACATGGAACAGCCATCATTCTGGAGTGGAAAATAGATGTCAATATTCAGGCAGCTGAGTGGAGCCTGAGTCTACAGTGGTAGCCTGGGCATCTAGCTTTAATGTGGATGGCAGAATTAGAAGTGTCTTCAAGTTCAAAATGAGTCACACCCTAGCAGTGGGCTTGTATTGGCATGAAGATAGGTATGGATGTGCAAATTATCATTCAGTACATCCTGTAATACCCCAGGCATCTGTGTGGGGCTGGCAGTTTTGACTTAGGATTTAGACGGGACTCAGAGCTTTCTGAACCTGCAGCTAGAGCCTGGAATACTCTGAAGTCTCCAAAGCTGCACTATACATCTGATTTTAGGAAAATTAATCCTATTCCAGGTATCCAGAGAGACTCTGTTCTGTCATGGCTCCTTCCAGCTTAATTTCTATGTGTATTTGAACTACTCCATTAAACTATGTCCACCAAGCCTGAGAACTGTAATACCCTATTTTCTATGTTTGCTAGTTTATTATGGATAGTCTACAGTTATGCATAGTATAATTCCAGCTCATGCACACTTCAGGAGGCAAACACTTAAATTAACTTCCTCTTACCTGCTTTCAACTATTTGTAGATCATAAGTCTTGTCTAAACTAAATGATAGGTTTTGTCTGTCAGCAGTGGAAAGAGATGCACTCCCAAAGAATGACTCATCCTGCTTATTTTTAACACGTCTCTTTATTTTCTAAAGAGGCAGACTAGATGACCATTTTAGAAGGTGAAATTGAATGAGATAATCCCACATTTTTGCACTTCATATTTTTTTCATTGTTATGAGATAGTGAACAGCACCTCTCTGTGGAAAGGGCTGACCTGTGGAATTCCCTTCTTCCTTGCTTCATTGTACTATCAATAATGTATCTCTAGACATCTCTTGAAGTTGCAAGTGGTGACATATTTGTTCCCAATGATATTTTAAAAATCATGCTTATGTGTTTATGATGTTGATTGTGTGAAATTTTGGTCACGGTGCCAAATGTCTTTTGTTCTGTTGTCAGCACATTGGTGCTTCAGTGTAAAGTTAAGTAAGTGCCAGTCAGCTTCATTTGTGTCATGAGACTTTAAAGTGGTTGCTATATTCAGTTGCTCACTAGCATTAGAATTAATTGTAGTATAGACAAGTGGCAGGACTGCATTATGTTAATTGTTGGTATACTGTACCTGAGAACATGTATGTTAAAGTTTGCATCTGACAGCTCGATTCAGGTACGTACACATAGGTGCATCCTCTATTGATTTAGAATTTTCGAAGTTCTTTGGGTTTCAGTGACCATTCTAAAAGGGCATGGCATCAGTTTCTTCCACAGGCAGTCAAACGCACAGGTGTTTTACATACCCCATGATGACTCAACAGAAGTACGTTTCTGTATGGCAGCAACTGAACTGAGCCCTAATTATTGATCTTACCTTTAGTTGTCCTTTACTTCCAATTAAAATTCTGCAAGAACAGTATAATGATAGAAGTCATTATTTCTCCTTGGTAATTGACAGGGTCCATATAAAAAATGACCAGTAATCTTAATTCTTTAATGTTTAATCAGGTTTGCAACTGGAAACCATTGCAGTTGAAAGCTTGAATGGTAAGAGTATATGAAAAGGAATCTGTAAACAAAAGTTATGATATTAACGATAAAATTTGCTAACATACCAGCTGTGTGAATTGGAAGATTGGTTTTCTATATGTCTTTTATTCCACAGAGAACTGAAAAAATGCCCGTGACATTTTGATTAATAGTCTGTCACATATTCAGCACACCTGAGAATTTCTATAGCAAAAATTAAAATTTGTGTCATCTCAACATTATATGAACAAATACTAACTGATAAGTCTCAGAATGCATGTGTAAACTGGGGATAGTTATCAGGTAGATTTTGTTCTAATGAAAAGGTTTTGTGTCTTTTGCCTTTTAAGCAATTACCTAGAAAGAAGCATTACAATTTCTACAAATGTGAGGATGACAAAAAGATATGATGTTGATTCATAGATCTGTCAAAATTTGATAAGCTAGGTGCAGAGAAAAATATATTTTAGGTGGTGAAGTGCTCTTGAAATATCATGGTATTTTAGATGAGTATATGCTCATAGTGTAATGCTATGGACACATAAGCAGAAACAGTATATTAAATTATCTCTGGTTTCACTGCTGGCGAGACTGTCATTAGCATATTATGTCTAATCCAGTTGCTGTAGTTTGAGATGGATGATGACAAATTGGAAGAGATTCAGAGAACAGTAAGAGTGGTTGGAGGGCTTGAAACTATGCCTGAAGATAATGAAAGGCTCCAGGAACTTAATCTATTTAGCTTTCAAAGGGAACATCAAGAGACTGTTTCAACTAACTCTGTAAGATCACGGGGAAGAAATTTGGTAGAAAACATCCCATAGTAGCAGATAAAGTTAGACCAGAAGTCAAGTGGTTGAAATTTGATGCTTGAGATAAATACTAAATTTTAATGAATACATTAAATTGAATTATTGGAATAATTCTTCAGCTGCAGTGATAAATCGTTTTTTTTCCATAGGCTTTTCTAAAACCAGGTTAGTAGTTTTTCCTATACTGTGTGTTTTAGTTCAACTAGAAACAAGTTTGCAGGTTTTCTGTGTCTTGCATTGTTTGAGAGATCTCAGTAGATTGTACAAATAGGCCTGACTTCTTTATGTGTCTGTGAATCTGCAAATAAAGTGATATTTATGTAAAGAAAACGTCTTTTGAGACGTGTTTAGTTAAATGCACTTTCATTTTTGGAAGTACTGGAAATATGTCCAAACTCAATCATAAAAGCTCACAAAGATGTCTAGCTGAATACCAAAGATGTGCTCAGTGTCTGGAGTTGTATCTATCTCATAGGGAACTGCAATGCAATTTTCCCAGAACAGCCAGAGATTTGTCTTTCGTTATTATATTGAGAAGTTAAATTAGGAGTTGTAAACTGCTGATGAATAGGATCAGACCCTCAAATGCAATGTTTATGTGGTCATTACATGACACTGGATTGTATTTGGAACAAATTACAATACTTAAAATCAAGCTTTGGGCACACTAATGACAGTCTTTCTTTTCCACAGGCACACGCTAAAGTCTGGCATCTGTACAATGATTATTTTCGTCCAACTCAAAAAGGAAAAGTGTCCATTGCTCTTAGCTCCCACTGGATAAAACCTCAACATATGACTGAAAAAAATATAAAAGAATGTCAAAAATCCCTTGATTTTGTGCTTGGCTGGTTTGCTAAGCCCATATTTATTAACGGCGACTATCCAGAGAGCATGAGGAGTAACCTCTCATCTCTGCTGCCTGAATTCAGTGAAGAAGACAAGAAGTACATCAAGGGAACAGCTGACTTTTTTGCTCTTTCTTTTGGAGCTACCCTGAGTTTCCAGCTCTTGGACTCGCACATGAAATTCCAGCAATTGGAATCAATAAGCTTGAGGCAGCTCCTTTACTGGATAAGCACTGAATATAACGACCCCCCAGTATTCATTGTGGAAAACAGCTGGTTTGTTTCTGGTAGCACCAAGAGAGATGATGCCAAATATATTTACTATCTCAAGAAGTTCATTATGGAAACTTTGAAAGGTAGGATTGAGGTTGTGTTAATATGTTCTTGTCAAAATAATTATGAAAAAAACAAACAAACAAACAAAAAAAAACATAGCCTAAAGAGATTTGTTAAAACAACAACAACAACAACAACAACAAAAAACAGGCTGAAATCTATTTTGGTCTTTAACATTCATGCTGGCATTTGTGAAATGAGACTCCAGATCTCTTTCCTGGGTTTGTTCTTTTCATCTCTGGAAGACCCATAATATCTGCAGATAGCATTTAGTGAGCTCGATGCTGCTGTCTTTGAAGTCAGTAGGAAAATTTCAGCTATCTTTGGTGGGAGGAAGTGCAAAGCCTGTGTGAACTTTACTCTCAATGGACTTAGGGAAATGTATTATGTTATTTGTTAATAATTGCTTTCCATATCTTTGGTGCATGAATGCATATTCAAAATTTGAGAATACATACGTGGAAAGGTAAATGCTATCCAGCAGGAGTTCCTCTGCAAAAAATATATTGGTAAAAAAATACTTTTCATTCTGCATCTCAGTTTTGCACTTGCACAAATGTTACATTAATACAGTTTTCAATATCAATCACAATAATACGAATTTGCATCAGTTTAAGGAGAACTGAGTGTTATATAATCTACATTATTTGTCAGACTATCATTTTTTTCACAGTAAGAGACATGCACTACCTTGTTACTATCTATTTTCCCATTTCCTTGTGCCAAAACAAATTCTTTCAGTCCTCATCAATGAGTTGTTGGGATTTCAGTTTCCACTTACATTGTCTTTAATATGTTAATTTACAAGTGAATAATTGACTTGTGGACCGACAGCTTACTTTTCTGGTTTTAGAAACAGTATTATTATAGGTATTTCTTCAGACAAGACAGCCGTTGTGTTACATTGCCATGTTCATACATGTGATGGGTATAAACAACTTTTGTTGTATTCTCAGCATCACAAAGACTTAGAAGGGTCATATGCTATTCCAGAAACCTATTTATTAAAAAATAAATTAAAAGATGAATAAATACATGAGTCAGTGCATCCCAAGTGGCAGTAATAGAATGTGAAACAGACAGTAGCTGTTGAATGCACAGTATTACCAGTTTGTATGAAGTCAGATGAAGTACTGAACTGAAAAGGGTTTTACCCTTACGGCTGATACCCATATTTCTGCTCCACTTATAAAGTCCTGGATATACATACATGGATCTTCCTTCTAATAGTATTTGGCAGTCAGCAGTCTTAAGTTGTACAACACGAAAGACCAAAGACAAAGGCATACATTGCCTCTGTCAGAGACTTAGGGCATGTCTGTCTTGTGCAGTAAAGCACCATCACATACAGATTCATGAACTAGTTCCCACCAGATTCACTCCAGCAGTGATAGTAAAATGGCATTGGAGTTTAGAGCACTGAGAAGCCAGGATATTTAATTTAGATCCAAGGCCACATAGATGTGATTTTGCTGCTTCCTAGATCTGGACAGTACCTCTGCCTGATACACTGTGTGCATGCACCAGTTCCATCAAAACATTGTACTCCTCTGTCTGTACTGCTTCACTGGAGCAAAGTACAGCTCCATTGGAACAAATCCAATGAGTTGGTGTTGAGGGACAGGTATCCACACTGTGTGCATTCCTGAAGCCCAACTCTGGTTTAATTTCACCCCAGAGGAACTCAGGACATGCATCCTCAGACCTTTCTGTGATGTGAATCAAGGCGGGTTAAGTTGGGGCAGTCAGGAGGTTTGCTTAAAAAGTAAGCTCCTGATTTCAGCTGAAGTGCTGAAGCATCCATTCAGACATTGTGTGCTGTAGACAAGCCTCATGGGTTTGTGTTTTGCTTTTTTTGCTTTTAGAAAGAGCCTCTTTATCTGGGATTCACATCCTCAAATTTTACTGTTTACTCATATTTTATTTTTTAAATTTTATTTGTATATTTTTTCCCAAATAACAGTGAGAATAGAATAGAGTGAATAGATCTATAATATAAAATATGTAAATACTAATTGAAGTTGCTAATTGGTTGGAGGAGTCTTCATGGTGTCTTCATGGGTGGCTATCTTACTCCAGGATAATATTCTGCTCTTTTTCTGATACAACAAATAAATTGACTGTTTCTTGTGAAGTTGAGCATGTAGAACAGAAGGGCATGATGGTTCTTCTCTGCTATGTTGCCTAGCCAAGAGGATAGGTCGTCACCTGGGGAGTTAGCAGATCTGAATTCAGGGAGTAGCAAGAAGAATAGGAATGGCCAGGCCTCTGTCAGGTCGGGACTGTGCTATTCTCAGGTATACTGAGAGGCAAAACATAGATCCCTGGGCAAATTCCATGTGGAAATGGGTTGTGGGTTTCAGCCACCCCTCCAGGGTGGGACAGCTGCTGAGCATACGGTTTTAAGGATCTTTATCTGGTATTGACTGATGTGGCTCCTTGAGCTATTTCTAGATTACTGAGCTGAACAGCACAGGAGCTGAAGAGCTGGTAGGACACAGTCAGTGTTCTTTAATCATTAAACCAGCTCTGGCCCAGCTCTATGCAGCAGCTCACCTAGGCATGCCTTGTGGACTGCTCGGCTCAGGCATTATTTCCAGCAGGCCTTACGGACAAGGGCACTCAGTTTCAGACAGACGGAGGGCTTAGCTTTCAGTAGGTCTAGTTTGCACACTGACAGACACTAAAAAGAGGGCAAGGAGACAAAGCAAAAATAAAAAGGAGAAAAGACAGTCATTTTTGTTGTATTTTTTCAGTAATGTGTAATTCTCAGGGGAAACTATGTTTGAGACTTCTAAACTTCCAAAGTCTTTTCAAGTCTCTTCTTTCATAGGCGACACTTTAAAGCTATTACATTTTGAAAGAAGGATTTGAGGAGAACTTTTGAGGTGCTCAGGAAGCACAGGAGTGCTGTGTGATGACTTACAGAAGGGGTAACGTGCTGTTCAAAGAGAAATCCTGACTAACAAAGTGGACCTGTGCCGGCTTTTACTCTGCTGGTACGGCAGATGTCATCATGTACATGAGCAGAGGTTAGAAAAATACCAGCATATGCCAAACATAAAAGAATGATGCCTTTAGGAGGAGACGTGTTCCACTTCCTTAGACATTTTCTCATGACCTGCGATAGAGACTGAGCCAAATTCATAGCTTATATAACCACAGCTAATTCAATTGATTCAAACAGGGTTGCAATCAAGAATCCATGTGGCCCTTCATAACTTACTTTAATGAGGTACATTAACAAAACCAGGAAATGAGGATCTTGATACCCTGATTCCCCAAAACATGCTCTTAGTGTTGTTAAGTTGGAAAATATTATGTGCAGTCAGTACTCAGTTTGGGTTTACAGAAGATGTAGAGTAATAGAGACATACTCCTCTGACTGCTGAGCCAAACTCAAGTTCAAAAGAACATTTAACAATGCACTTAAATGCATTGCTGAATTAGGTGGGTCTAATTACGTAATTAAAATAAGCACTCTCCTGTGTGCTTTCCTGAAGCTGAGCCTTGCCCGGGAACATTTTGCTGAATCTCAGTGTTTAATATAACTAAATGCGAGTATCGCTTGAAATCTCGAAATAAAGCTGTAACACTGGCAGTACAGATGACAGTAGACAATGCTTTTAACCTAAAAAGTGTGTGGTGATTCATAAAAGCCAAACAGTTGATCTAGAATATATATTTTTAGAAATCTTTGAATATTTAAGCTGGAAAACTCTATGCCATAAAAGATAAAAAGGGACAGAATTGACAAAGTCGGTCTTCACCTGCAGTCTTCTTACATTATCATTTCTACTTACAATCCACAGTAATAAAAATTCATCATAACCCCTGAAGTGTTGTTCAGGTTTTCTTCATCTATATTAGTAGTGGAAAGGAATGAGAAAAATGAGTCTGTCTGGGTTTGGGGACTGGTTAGTGCTACATTAGTGACACTTCTGCTCCCCCTGAGTGACCTGCAGCACGTGCTTATCAGAGCACAGTGCCCTGCAGTACTGGCTCAGAGGCTGCACACTGTTCAGGCACAGCATGCCCTCCTCCAAGGCCAAGGACTGGCACACCTTGTCAGCAGCACTGCTTGAACTGCTGCTGCACCACTCCTTTTTCTAAATCTGACTTCTTTAAAGCCAAGCCAGGTAGTTCTGCTGCCTTGCACAGTGTGCCCATGGCCTGGGAGCCTGTCCCAGAGCATCCTGAGTGCAGCTGAAATATCTTTCTTAAATGGGCTTTGAAGCAGACCCTGAGGTACTTATCAGACCTATTGCATTGTTCTTACATGTGAATACTGCAAACATTGCTGATATGGTGTAATCTACACAGGAAAAAAAGAGCACTGCAATGAGTTTGGGTTTTGTTTTTTCCTCAGCCATCCGGTACGATGGAGTTAATGTGTTTGGATACACAGTCTGGTCCCTCCTGGATGGCTTTGAATGGCACAGGGGATACAGCATTCGGCGCGGATTGTTTTATGTTGACTTCCAAAGCCACGACAAAAAGCTGATACCAAAATCTTCTGTCTTATTCTATCAGAAGCTGATAGAAAAAAATGGCTTCCCTCCTTTGCCTGAAAATCAGCCCAGAGCAGGATTCTTTCCCTGCGGCTTTGCCTGGGGGATTGTTGACAACTACATTCAGGTAAGTCTGATAGTGCAGTCATTAGGTTCTCCAGCCAAACCACTGGGCAAGATCATGTTGGCAAATTTGCTGAATAGGGTCTTTGCTGGCATATATTACCGCAGCACTGCGAGGAGATGAGACTAAGACTTTTGTCAGAAACACTGTGCCTTTTGTCCTTCCCTAGACTTTCTGTGTGTGACCAAGGAGAGCCAGTTGGCTCGGGATACAGTTTAGGAAAGAACGGCCTAGAAAAATGTACAGAAGCAAAAGGGTCTGATGTTCCTCTTCCCTGGATGTGTTGTGTGATGTGTCACTGGAAGTCTGTTCTAATTCTGTTTAATGGAAGTTGCTTAGATGTGCTAAAGCATATTTCTAAAGGTCCTAATTTATGAGATGGAAAGTGTCACTGTTTTTTCAAGTCAATGGCATTGTATTTGCCTGCTGAGGTTATGCATGTTTTAGAAAATTTCCTGAAAACTCCCAGTGTTTAAAATGGTGTGTTTCTACATCTTACGTGTGTACATTTTGGCACCTTTGTTAGAGGACTTATGTGTTAAAAAAAAGTAAATTATTTGGATATGCATAACATTTCTGTATTCCTTCCTTGCCCTTTAGTATAGAACTGTATCTGTCTAAAGCTTCAGTGCCCCTGGACAGCGCATAGATTGATCAAGGATCCAGTTCAGAGGTCTCACTGTTTTTATTTCTACTAAATCTGATAGTTCAGGAGAACCTTTCAAATGTTAAGACTTCATAATGTGTAAAAAGTGTAGCTTAGTTACAGTCCCTAACTGTTTGGCTCTGTAATTCTCAGATGCTGCTTTGGCTTACAGGGCTTCTCCCACCACAGTGAAGATGTGCAGTTAAATTCAGCTCTGAGACTGGATCCAAGAACAGAATTTTTAATTTAGATTTTCCACAAAGACAGAATATTTCTTCGGGCTAGAATATAGGGGGCTTGTTCGTTCTTTCTTACTCCAAAACTAAGATCTAACTTTGTTCTCTTAGAAAATATGGCACCTTCCTTATCTGATACATTGATTTCCAAGAAAATTCAACGGTCATTATCCTCCCAGCTCGTAGATGGATTAGGGACTGGAAATGAAATTGCTGCCTTTGGGATCGATAACAGCTGTAAAGTTATGGAGTCAGTCAGCCTAAGACAGTTAAAAAACCCCCCCATCCCCTAAACCTTCAAAGCTGAATATTTTCATTTCAAAATGCTGTCCAAACAGTTTGTGCTGTAAGGCTTAGGTAGCATGATTTGTAGATGCATCACAGTGGAAAAACTCTTTTGACAGCATTCCCAGAGTATTAGTGGAAATGCATGCTTTAGTAATCTACAAGGGACAATTCTCCAGAAAAGCAATTTCCCTCAGACACGCTGTTTTTTATTACTTTCTTCTATAAGCACTGCACTGACCTCTCCGGAGAAAATAGCAACTGATTTTCAGCAGCTCTTTATACGGTCTGCAGAGCCTCAGCTACGAGTTGAACGCTGGTTGTAGGCTGACACCTGCTTTTCAAACACAGGGCAGGACAGGGAAATCTTAACTCAGGGGAGCCTTGCACCAGAAGGAGAGAGAGAGGGACAAATAAACAGGTATATAGGAACAGCACCTTTAAATTTGGATCTTTATGCTAGATTATGAAAGAGGAATTCACTTTGTGCACTATTTTACATAATTCATTTTTCCATTTTCTAGTCATTATTATGTTTATGATACTCACTTAAAAGTGAAATTATAATTCTGTGAGACTTCTGCTCTTGTTTTATTGTCTGTGGTATCTCATAACAGACACATCTGACATCTGAAGCCCTGAGACTTGCAGGAAAACTGTGCTTATTGGGGGTGACATATAGTGGGTCTACTCAGAGGTCTGAAAAAAAAATCCATCAGAAATCGATGTCTTGCTGAAATAACTTGGAACTGAGTTTAGCATGAATTAAATAAATAGGGATATCTTTAGCAAGAAGGAAAAGTTTTGCTTGTCAAGTGAATTTGTGCTAAAAATCAAGTGCAGAGCTTTATGCATCTTGCATTACAGTCATGAAAAAAACTGGACACAGAAATGATGTTGCCTTTATTATTTCTTTTACTGTGTTCAAGGAGTGGTCTTGAAACAGAAGCCAGTGGGTAATTTACAACAGCTAGAACCTTTAGTGTAGCTTAATCTTGAAAGAAAAACATTTTAAAAAGGCCTGTAGTCTTTGCTGCAGATCTGCTTAGTTGGAGACTAAGCAGGTTTAATGCTTTAGCCCTGAGCGTTCCCTCATTTCTGTGAGTAGTGCAGCAATCTGAAGATGGTATAAGCACAGAGACCATTGGCATAAGCTTGTTTGTCAAACAGGATGAAAAAGATATGTAAATTTGGTACTTTTCTGATATCACATGTTAGCAGAGGATTAATTCTTTCATATGAGCCAGAGATGTTAATGTATCAGAGATTTGAGAAGTGCTAAATGTAATGCTTATCTTGCAAAGTTGTGTCAGTAAGCTGTGCCTGATGGTAATGATATTCCCACATACCTACAACAAACACCTTGAATCTGCTGTGTTTCTGATTCTACCTAGGAAGACACAACCCCTTCCCAGTTTCTTGACCCTAATGTTTATGTGTGGGATGTTCACCAGACGAAGAAATTAATTAAAGTGGATGGAGTTTTCACCTCCAAACGCAAGCATCACTGTGTTGACTTCGCTGCCATCAGGCTCCAGATCTCTCTTCTGCAGGAAATGCACGTCACTCACTTCCATTTTTCACTGAAGTGGTCTTCATTCCTTCCTTTAGGCAATCTTTCTCTAATCAACCACACACTTGTACATTATTATCAGTGTTTTGCTAGTGAACTTCTCAGAGTTAATATAACTCCTGTTGTTGCTTTATGGCAACCTATGGCCGAGAATCAAGAGCTTCCAACTTCTCTTGCCAAATACGGGGCTTGGGAAAACTCAGAAACGGTTCAGGCTTTTGTTGAGTATGCCAAATTCTGCTTTGCAAGTCTTGGGGACCACGTAAAATTTTGGATCACAATGAATGAACCGTCTGTGAAAAACCTGACATACACTGCAGGACACAATCTGTTGAAAGCCCATGCGAAAGCATGGCATCTTTATGACAAAGAATTCAGAAGATCTCAGAAGGGTAAGATATCTATAGCTCTGCAAGCTGACTGGGTAGAACCAGCTTGTCCCTTTTCCAGGAATGACCAAGAAGTTGCCGACAGAATTTTAGAGTTTGACATTGGCTGGCTTGCAGAGCCCATCTTTGGCAATGGTGACTACCCACATGTGATGAGAGCATGGCTTCACCAGAGAAACAGCATTGACCTGTATAATTTCCACTTGCCTTCTTTCTCAGAAGATGAAAAGAAATTAATTCAGGGCTCATTTGATTTCTTTGCCTTAAGTCACTACACGACTACCCTTGTGGGCTGGGAGAAAGAAGATGCGCTAAAATATGACCACTATCTTGAAGTTCAGATGATCAATGACATCACATGGCTGCACTCCCCCAGCAGAGCTGCAGTAGTGCCCTGGGGACTGCGTAAAGTGCTCAAATGGGTTAAATCAAAGTATGGTGATGTCCCAGTTTACATTATGGCTAATGGAATTGATGATGACCAGAATATGGTGCACGATAAGCTCAGAGTATATTACATACAGAATTACATCAATGAAGCTTTAAAAGGTAAGGAATCATAGGTAGTTTATATGTCACAAATACCACTTTCAGTGTATACTTCATGACAGAGAATGTTTTCATTTAAAAAAAAATGAAGATTTGCTTAGAATACTCCATAAATTATTACAGCCTAGTTTTTCCTTTTATTTACAACTGATTGGTATTACTGAGCATAAGGACGACTGGCCTTGCCTGTACTCTGCATAACTTTTTGGTGGATTCAAGAGCTTTAACTAGATGTTATGTGAGTAGCTCCATGTGTGTGTAGTCTTATTTTCTTCCTATTTCAGTTCAACCATTTTGTTGCTTTGTTGCTTCTCTCTTCACTGGTGTGCTTCAGAACTGGATATGAGTTCTGTTCCTCAGCTGTCTCTGTATCTAATCCAGCAGTTATCTTGGCTCTTCATAATATTTCAGCTCTCTGCCTCATATGTTGTTTCCTGGACTCTTTCCTGCTATTCAGAACTGAAGCCAGTCGTTCTCTCTGTTTCAAAGATTCATAAATTATAAGGTAAAATGGAGGCATTTTGAGTCATCCTGTCTCACAACAAAGATATTTTTTAGAAAAACCCAAGGCCTGGATGAGTTAATTTTTAATTAAGAATTTCTCATACTTCAATATAAGCTGTTTCAGTGGCAAGTTACCCACCATTTTCATATATATAATTATTAAAAAATTATTTCTAGTGTTAATTTCTTTGCTTTCATCTTTCAGCAATTTTTTAATGCATTTCCATGTATTGGCCATGTAGGTATTCACAAGCAGAAAATAAGCCTGATCAAGCTGTAGGGGTCCCTGTTCATCGCAGGGAGTTGGACTAGGTGACCTTTAAAAGTCCCTTCCAACTCACGATTCTATGGTTCTATAAGCCACCTCTCATTTAACTCCCTGACAAATACTTCCAACAAAGCTCTTTGTGTCCCTTAGATAAAACATGATATAGAATCTTTCAATTATTAAACTTTTTCCTGTTTGCCAGCATTCTTCCGAGATGTGTAAATTCCAGGTCTGGACACACTGTTCCTAACGCAGCCACACCTGTAGATGAAGTATGTCTAATGTTGCCTTTTACAATCTTACTCCTCTTTTCTAAGTCCCAGCAGCCTATCAGCCCTTTGGCAGCAGGTTGGTCACATGCAGTTTGTTGCTATCTGCTGTTATCTACTCATTAATGGTTCCATTCCCTCAGGATGGAACTGTTTGTACTGAAGTGCTGTCTACTTCTATGCCATTGTTATATTTTTTCATGTTCAAGTACCCATAACCTACTGTGGAAAACTTGCTACACTAGCTATGTCCCTAATGTGTGTTATTTGCAAACTTTGTGAGGAATAGTTTATATTCAGGCCACTAAAAGATGATTAAATATCTTAGCTGTAAAAGCTATTTTTTTATGATCACCTACTGGGACATACACCTACTGGGACACTTACTCTCTGCAATTACATTTCTAGACCTACCAGCTCTATTCGAGTCCAGCTGAAATCTGTTTATTATGGGCCCACCTTGACCTCATAACATTTTATTTTCTTGATCCAAATGCCATATACCAAGTCAGTTACCTTATGAAGTTGTAAGTATATCTCATTAAACATTACTTGTATTGATCTACCAATCTCATAAAAATGATGTCAAGTTAAGATGTCAAATTAGTTTGACAAGATTTATTTTTCATAGAGCTCAGCTGATTGGCATTAATCATATATGTCTCCTATAATTCTTATTTATCAAGCCTTATATAATCTAGTCTATTATTTTGGTAGGTAGTGAAGGATGGCTGGCAGTTCCATCATCCTGTCCACTGCATTAAGTGTTGGCTTTAATTTCCTCATCTGTAATTTCCACCTCCTTTAGGAATTAATCAGTATCCATACTAAGTGCCCAAGAGTTCCTTTGGCAACATTTTGAAGTATTGGGTGCATGTTTTCCGCATCTGTAGTTAAAAACTTATCTTAGATGTATTTGGGCTTGTGGTTTCAATCTGTTTTGCTTGTTTGCTTTGTCTCCTTGCTAACACTTCAGGCTGTACTAGTTCTTGGGACTTATCTAAGTGTGTGAATATGGGCCTTTCTCTCAGTTCCCATTAGTCTCCACATACTCACACTGTTCATAGAACTTTGTCATTCATACAGATGTGATAACAGTATCACTCAATTACTCCCCTCCTCTTCTAAGCAGCCTGGAAATAGCTACTATGTTTTCCCACTAATAACATAATCCTTGCATGCAAGCCATGTTTTCCAGGCTTTCTGCCTACTTTGTAATGGGTGAACATACCCTTGCTAACCAGTCACAACACTTATCCCAGAGCTCTGTCTTCCAAAGAGCTTTTTCACTCTCCTTTCTTCCCCCACGCTGTTACTGTGCTTTAGTCCATCTTCTCCTTACACACATAACAAGCTTTTAACCTTGGCCCTCTGATAAATCAGGTTTCTCCAGAACTTACATTTTTTTCCACAAGATGTTCTGCGCTGACAGGAACTAAAAATCTTTTGTCCTTACCCTGGGGTCATGCTGCAGAGGAATGAGGGGTGTTGGTACGTGTGTGGTCTCACCCTGAGTTTCCTGTTCTGCCTTCTTCCAGTTGGTCTCTGGGGTTGCATGTGGCTGCACTGGCACATTGCTCTCAGAGGAGCCTATAGGTTTATGCAGATAAACACTTCCAGGGACCGTACAGAACCGTTTAGGCTGAGGCTGTATTTTTTTTTGTGGAGTGTTTATTTTCACCTTTGCCAATTGAAAATAAAGAACAGCAATAACCATTTATGTGACAGCATTAAATTCACATGCAGTTTTACAAACACAAACTAATTATCCTGTGTAGCAGCTCTGTTAAAGGGTAGATAAATATCTCATTTTGCACGTGAGAAGTAGGTTAGGACTGCTTGGCGTCTTGCATGTGGCTGCAGAGAGAACAACTTTTGGAGAAGCTGTGAAAGCCCCATCCCTGCAGGTGCTCAAGGCCAGGCTGGATGGGGCTCTGGGCAGCCTGAGCTGGTGGGAGGTGTCTCTGCCCACAGCAGGGGTTTAGATTGGGTGGGCTTTAAGGTCTCTCCCAGCCTAAGCTATTCTGTGATCCTATGACATGAAAATTCAGTGATTGCTACCTTTCAGTTCTGTGTTCATTTGGGAGAAAAGGTTGCTCTAGTTTGTAAAAAATAGCAGTTTTGAGGGATGGAGTATTAGTTTGCTTTTACTCTTGTGAGTGGATTGGTTTTGTCAGGTGGGACTGACAGCTGAAGTTTAATGCTCCAGTGGATACACTGCTTCCAGCAGCCTGGTTAGCAGCATGCATCATGGGCATGTTCTCTGTGGTCTCTTGGATCACAACCCAGCAGCAAGAGTGGGCTCTGATCTGTGTAACTGTCCCACCAGTGACTCCCCAGCATTCCACCAGTGGATCCCCAGTGATTCCTCAGTACAACTCCCCTGCGAGGCTAGGCTGAGAGAGCTGGTGCTCTTCAGCCTGGAGAAGAGAAGGCTCTGGTGAGACCTTACAGCGGCCTTCCAGTACCTGAAGGGGGCCTGTAGAAAAGGTGGGGAGGAACTTTTTATAAGGATATGTAGCAACAGGACGAGGGGAAGTGGCTTTAACCTGGAAAAGAGTAGATTTAGGCTAGATATCAGGAAGAAATTCTTTACACTGAGGGTGGTGGGACACTGGAACAGGTTGCCCAGCAAGGTTGTGGATGCCGCCTCCCTGAAAGCATTCAAGGCCAGGATGGATGGGGCTTTGAGCAACCTGGTCTAGAGGTCTATAGGTCTAGACCAGGTCTCGAGGCCTATAGCAGGGGGGTTGGAACTAGATGATCTTAAAGGTCCCTTACAACCCAAACCATTGTATGATTCTGTGATTTGACCTCAGCGTCAGTGTGTCTTTCCCTGATGTCACCATCCCTTTGGTACCGAGAAGGGCAGCCTGGTATCTTCCTTCCTTGCCCTTCCCCTCTGGAACCAGAGGAACAGACTGCAGAAGTCTGGGTGAGAGGACAAATAAACCTGCATTCTTGCTTTCTTTTACACTGAAAAGAAGACCCATCTTTGCACAGTAGGCTTCAGGCTGATCATTAAACAGAGTCCTGTACTCACAGCTGTGTTTACCAAGTGTAAGAAAATAATTTACAGGATACTCAGCGATCACATTGTCTGGTAATGTCTGAGAAACTCTTTCTATGGCAAATACTGCATGGATATATGTGTACCTTACCTTATTTTTAGGAAGAGAGGGGGCACATCTGGGTTTTGCAGCCCCCTGTTCCCGCTCTGTGTACTGGTATATGATACTGCTCTTGAATGCCAAAGTGACATTTATTCCTTTTTTTTTTTTTTGCAGCTTATGCCTTGGATAATGTTAATCTCCAAGGACATTTTGTCTATTCCTTTAATGACAAGACTGCTCCTAAATATGGTCTGTACAGTTATGTTGCAAATCAATATGAACCCAAGCCTTCTATGAAGCACTACAGAGAAATAATTGACAACAATGGTTTTCCTGGTCCTGACACTGCTGAGGTGCTGTGCCCGGAGGAGGCTGCCTTGTGTCCTGAATGCCACTTCTTCCGAACCAGAAAATCATTATTTGCCTTCATCTCTTTCATATTTGTTGCTTTTATTGTTACTATATTCTTAATTGCTTACTATTCCAAAAGAGCAGAAAGACAGTATAAATAGAGCTGCCCCTGCATCCATCACCCACTGCCCATTTTCTTGCATCCCCTTGGGAGATATGAAATAGGAGCCCACAGTGTGGTGGTCACTTCAGCACTAGGAAGGCATGCACACTGCTTGGTGCTGCAGGACACTGACACCGAGAAAAGATTGCTAGCGTATGGCTTCCAGAAACCACTCTCTGTGGTTTAGTACATTTGATTTGGGACCAGTCTTTAATTCCTGTGGTTGGAGCTATCTCACACCCTTCCCTGGGATGTTTGGCTGAGCAGATGCTTTCCCCTCTGTGGTTTTCCCTTACTGAGTTTGATAAGTGTGTTTTGAACACAATGAGTGGTGGAAGAGCCTGAATGACAAAATTACCCAAGAAACGATGGAAAAACAAGATGATTTATACTTCCAAGGTAGGCTCTAGTGCTGATGATAGGTGATCAGAGCCAACACCTGCCTGGAGCAGGGCACGTGGGTGAGCAGAGACAGAGCAGAATAGCACGAACAGCAACTCAGGTTGCTGGGATTCATGTTCCCACAAACTTATTGCTGCTGCACCACTGACTTGCTGTCTTGACTTCATGCTTCTGAGCACAACTCAGCACTGATGGCTGTGCAGGACTTGAGGATCTGTTTGGGGAATCTTATTTCAAGGATTTGTCAAGCAGGGATTTGTCCTGGGATAGCAGGGATTGTGCCATCCCTGATGGGAAGAGTTGAGAAGAGTAAAAGGACCTTTCTCTGCACATAAGTTATACTGAGCTTGAAGAATTTAGATCTCAACCTTGCTCCATAATAACCCAACACTTTGTGGCTGCTTTTGCCAGGGTCTGAGATCTTGGAGCTGCTGCTTCTGAAATGAGCCATCCATTATCCATGAGGCTCTTCTGGTTCTGCAGGACGTTTTCTTTTGAGCAACAGGATCTGGCCCTGACAACATTTCCTTCCCAGAGTATTACTGGGCTGAAATTAGCAAAATATTAGGAGCATCATTTATTAGTAGAAATAGAGATAGGAAATGGAAGAAGACTGAGTGTTATTTTGCCTGCTTTGTGAATTACTGTGTTAGGAGCGTCTGTGGTAGAAAGCAGTGTGGCCATTTTTCTCCACCTCTAACTCTGGGCCTGCATAGCCTTCAGCTGTAATTGTGTTTTTATTGCTATGTGAATAATGTCAGTCACTGGAAAGAATATTTTAAAGGAAATGTGCTCTGTGTTAATTAAGAATTATTTATCTACTAAGCTGATTACACTGTATTAAATGTGATGTTTATCTGCTAGATGGCTAACAGATGACTAAATGACCTCCTTTGGTTCCTTCCAATCTGAATATTTTACGAATCTGTGATTCTGTGTTGCACATTAAAGCTTATGTATGAAATACTGTTTTCATTTGTAACTGAAAACTATATGTTTTTCTTAAATAATCTGTAGAAATAGAAGAGTATTTTATCACCATGATTAATATATTTGCCCTTCAGTTCTGGTCTTAAAATGGTCTCTCTTTGCACTAATGTAAATTTTGATATCAAGGTGAAAATATATTTGATATTAAGGTGAGAAATTCCAGGTAAGTCAAGAAGCATTAAAAATATACATAAAAATTATTTATAGCATGATAGCACTTGCTGAAGAAGAGCAAATTTTAAACTGCTGTACTTATGCCTTGCTGCCTGGTGCAGTGAGGATTACAAAGAAATCGCTCACACTAAGTGTATGAAATGCAAAATGGTTTTCTCCATGTCACTGCAATGAATCGCAACGCGTGTGCATTTACTCCGTTGTGTCAGACAGCTTCTCAATCTGTAACAAAAAGTGACATTTATTCAAAATGTAGCCCGGTCATATGTAACTTCCACATTGTATGTGAATATGTGTTTTAATGATTTTGTTGTTGGTAAAATAAAACGAAACCAGGCCTGATCTTCTGGGGGAGCTGAGTATCCATATCCACCTTGGGCTTCTGAGGTTCAATGGACTTGAGAAGGCAAACACAATGGACTTGGGAAGGCAAAGGACAATGAGGTGCTGTGCTGGTGGGTGCTGAGGCTGTACCCAGACTGTGCTGGCACTGCACTGACAGCTTTCCATCCTGCACGTTGTGTTAGTGTGCTAATGGACAAGCCGGTCACAGTGCGAGGGGTGAAGCCAGCAGTCCTAGCGAGGAGACACTGCAGGCTGGGTGATATGTAACCACTGACAGGCAGATGGCACCAGCTGGATAGCTAATTTGTGCGTAAATTGGTATTTGCTACTGCAAAGCTGCGTGATCACATCCTGTAATGGTGCCACGGCCCATAGGAATAACACAGCCTTTGGTGCTTTGCCCTTCAGGAATGGGTTTCGATGACACTGCACAGTTGGCCCTGGGGATTGCTGAAGCTCTGACCTCGGCAGCCTGCCTGTGGTATGGCACGTGGCTCTGAGCACCCAGATCGAGCTGTGGGTGTCCCTGTTCAGTGCAGGGGAGTTGGACCAGGTGATCTTAAAGGGTCCCTTCCAACTCAAATGATACTATGATTCTATGATTTTAAGTTATCAGGGGCCAGTGCATGTTTCTTGTCAATTTTCTTAAAAATGCTAACAACAGAAAAGCCCTGGAGGCAAAGATCAGGCCCTGGCCAAGGAAGGGGACGTGCGATGTGCTCATGCAGATAGCTCCAGCCAGCACCTCCTGTGACCCAGCTGTGGCCATGGGATTTTCTGGACTGAAAAGTTGTTGCTCAATGCTCCAAATTAAACACCCTGTAAAATAATATATATATACTTTTATTCAAAATATTTTTTGATTTGAGTGCAATGCTTCTGTTTTCTTTCTCAAGACTGTGCAGTGTGAGTGCCAGAGGGATCTTCACTAATTGCAAGAATGAATTTTATATTGTTTTTACAACAATCGTAGAAATAAAGATACTGTAGATAACAAATGGCAATCTGCTCTTAATTTTTAATCTGTCCAGCTTTCCAGTCTGCAATCTGAATGCAGAGTGACTTGGGAGGGGCTCTAGTGGTAACTCCACAAGCAGTTTGTGCTGCTGTTTGTTTTTCCAGTGGTGCATGAACAGCCCTGACTTTTGAGGGAGAATGCTGGGGCCTGCCTCTAAGCAGGGGCTTTTCCAGCAGAGCCCTGACTACAGGATCAGAAGGGTTTGGGTTCTTTATTTTTTTTTTTTTACATTGACTTTAACTAGTAAAAAACCTGTGGAAGTAACCATACTAGTAGAAGTTGGACTCAGTGATCCTTATGGGTAACTTACAACTTAGGATATTCTATGATTCTATAATCCTATGGAAAGTTTTGAGGTTGGATGTTAGGAAAAATTTCTTCTCCGAAAGAGTGGTGAGGTGCTGGAGTAGCCTGCCCAGGGAGGTGGTGAAGTCACTGTCCCTGAAGGTGTTCAAGAAACATTTAGATGTTGTGTTGAGGGACATGGTTTAGTGGGGAAATATTGGTGTTAGGTGGGTGGTTGGACTGTGTGATTTTGGAGGTCTTTTTTGCCCTTGGTGATTCTTTGATTCTATGATTCTAAGTTGTTGTGATAGCTTATTCCCTCATAACACCGCCATAACCTTTATGGCTCTTGTGTTTCAGCAGAGCTGCTCAGGGCCCTAAAGGAACTGGTCAGCAGGGCTGTGGCACAAAGCAGGCAGCCTCTGGGACCTGCATGGTATGGCCTCAGCAAAGCACATGCCACAGTGAAAGGCAATGGGAGCAGAAAGGAAAAAAGCTAACAAATGGGATAGCAGCCTTGCAAGTGGCAAAATGTTTAAACACACACATTGCTTTTCTAACTGTGTTTTATCGATTTACTTCTAAGTCATTTAGAGATTCATTCTGTTTGCAAAAACCTCATAGGAAAAAACTTACATCCTTACTAAGGTTAAAATGGCCAGTTTTAGGTGCTTCAGCTTCAGCTGAAAAAGACCAGTCTTGTTCCTCCCTTCCTCATGGTGAGCTGTGAAGCAGAGGTGAGGAAAGGAGAAAGTTTTTCTCCTCTCCCATGCATTGCTCTCGGATTGCTGAACCGTCCTTTGCCAACAACTACAAGGCTAAGGCTGGTGCTTTCTGGCTCAGCCCACTCTTTATAGGAGACTGAAAAAAAGAAGGAATAATAAAGTGACATCAAAGTGGCAGAGTCTGGTGTATCAGAGGCTTTTGTTTTGTATTGTGAGTTGAGCAAAAACACTACTTTGTCCAACAGTTCTAAGAAAATCAAATTCATTAAGAAACCAGAAAGTTGCAATATCAGGAGCCTGCAGCCAAGATGCTCGTGGGTGCTGACATTTTGCTGGCTATTACATCATGGTGCTGTGTGTGTTTGGGCAGGCACGGCAAAAGGACCAGGGGAGCAGAGAGAAGCCAGGGAAAATACTAACAAAGCAGGGTAGAAAGTCCAAAAGCACAAGAAAATGTGTGAATTCCTTGGCCTGATTGCTGGGAGGACAATGGCTGTGGGGCCTTGAGTGGAACAGGGGAGATGATTTACCCTGAGGCTGAGCACCTCCAGAGCCCACAGCATGATGTTGTGTGTTGATAGCTGAACAGGCTTGAGCAAATAGCTGGCTGTGCTTTGGTTCTTCTGCCTTACAGGCCCCACAGCAGGCCTTGGGCAGGGCTGTACACCAGCAGGGCAGGCTGCACAGTGGGCCTTGGGCAGGGCTGAGCAAACTAAACACCTGTCTATGGAAATCTGTTTTTTCCTCCTGCTGGAGGGAGCTGTGAATTGGCCAAGTGTTTAGTTCAAGAGGTGCAGCATTATAAACTGCCTGCACTATAAAGTTTTATGAGGTGAGAAAGTTTTGTAGGCTGGCAGAAGCAATAGCACGTGCTGGAGAGTGTCACGGGGCCTGTCTGCCTGCCGTTAAGTAAGTCCACCTCTAATGGAAGTCTGTGGATTTTATAAACATTTGTAACTCGTTTATCAGCCACATTGCTGCAGGACATGAGGGCTGATGCTGCCTCTCCTTGTGTCTCAGACCCCGAGGCTGCAGGGTCCTGCACTGCACAGCGCGTGCCTGGTGCTCACATGTACATTGCTCCAGCTGGAGAATTGTTATTGTTGGGCTGGACTGGAAGGAAAAATAACATGATCAAGCTCTTTTTATTTTCTTCTTTTGTCTTTGTGGTCATATTAATTCAGAATAATCATTATATAAGTTATGCACAGGAGATGCAGAGGAGGGCACATTCATTTTTAAAGTCCTCCAGTGCTCTTACACTTCAGTCATTCATCTTCTGTCTTTAATTACAGCAAATGATCTCAGAGGCACTTAAAAGATTAAATTACTCAATTATTCAAAAAATCCAAATGCAATAAAAGTATCTCTTCTCTGATAAATACAAGTGATTGCTGAAAAAAAAGTTGCCCAAGGCAAGAAACCTGGTGAGGCCAAGGAAGACATAATGTAACATTTTGGATTAGCCCAGTGACACCCATTTAATTTTTCATTATTTTCAGCAATTATTTTCAGATGTAGTGATAATAGCCACAGACTATTCCATTGCTGTCCTGGTGAAGTCAGCAGTGAGATAGATCACAGAATCATAGAATAGTTTGGGTTGGAAGAGACTTTTAAGATCCTCTAGTTCCAAACCCCTGCTATAGGCAGGGACACCTCCCTCTAGACCAGGTTGCTCAAAGCCCCATCCAGCCTGGCCTTCAATGCATCCAGAGAGGGGGCATCCACAACATTGCTAGGCAACCTGTTCCAGTGTCTCACCACACTCACTGTAAAAAATTTCTTCCTAATATTTTGTCTAAAACTATCATCTTCCAGTTTAAAGCGATTTCCCTTCGTCAAGTCGCTACATGCCCTTATAAAAAGTCCCTCCCCAGCTTTCCTGTAGGCCCCCTTCATGTACTGGAAGGTCGCTGTAAGGTCCCCCCGGAGCTGCCTCTTCTCCAGGCTGAAGAGCCCCAGCTCTCTCAGCCTGACCTCTTATAAGGGAGGTGCTCCAGCCCTCTAATCATCTTTGTGGCCCTCCTCTGGACCTGCTCCAACAGCTCAATGTGTCTTTCTTGTGTTGGGAACCCCAGAACAGGATGCAATACTTCAGGTGGGGTCTCACGAGAACAGAGTAGAGGGGCAGACTCACTATGCATAACTTATATAATGATTATTCTGAATTAATACGACCACAAAGACAAAAGAAGAAAATAAAAAGAGCTTGATCATGTTATTTTTCCTTCCAGTGCAGCCCAACAATAACAATTCTCCAGCTGGAGCAATGTACATGTGAGCACCAGGCACGCGCTGTGCGGCGCAGGACCCTGCAGCCTGATGGGGTGAGTTGATGGCTGATGGGGCAGTGTCCAGCCTGGAGCTGACTCAGCAGCCCTGGGAGAAGCAGAAAAGTTGAATGATCAAAATCTGACTCCAAAATGGCTCTCTCTCCATCCCTCCACCCCTGGAGGCAGTTGATGCTATGATTCATGCATAGGTGCTACCAGCAATGCTATAACAATGCTCCACCACCTCCCTGGGCAGCTCGTTCCAGTGCTGAACCACTCTTTTGGAGGAGAAGTTTTTCCTTAATATCCAAGCTGAACCTCCACTGATGCAACCTAAAGCCATTTCCTCTTGTCCTGTCAGTGAGGAGGTGACTCTCTGGGGAAGCAGAAATCCAACTGAAGAGCTAAAAGATGTCAGTTTCTCTTTCTGGTCTCAACTCTGACCCCTGGGGATCAGGCCAGCACTGGGCAGGCCACTGGGGCTGCCATGAAGCAAATATGACCTGCACTCATGAGGTGGTGGGCTCCTCATTCATGCTGGTTGGTGACAGCCAATATTGCTGGATGCAGAGGGGTGCTGGATGTGGGTAAAGCAGCTCCCTCATGGCAGATCTCAAAACTGAAGGAGTGTGGGGAAAAAACAGTCAAGTTAGACCACCTATTGGGGCTCCTGGTCTGTGGAGCTTCTACTGCTGTGAACACCAGGCCCAGCTGGAGCTGGTGAGGTGTGGAGGAGTGTTGGAGCTGGCTGGGCCTGGGCTGCCACTCAGCTCAGGATTGGTGTGTTTGGGGTCAGGCTACCCGCAGGTGCCCAGCTCACATCTGTCCCACACACACCACAGGGCACTGTCAACCAGCAGATGCTGCTGGTAGAGTAACTGCTGTCTGGTCAGCAGTCTGCAGTTCCCACATTCATTTAATTAAAAAAAAAAGAAATAAATAGTAACTCAATAGGCGGCCTCTCAAGGAGAAGGAGTTGTTCCAGTGAACCTGCAGAATGCGGCAGGCATGGTCTGGGGATGGACAGATGGCCATGCGGCTCATTTACACCCATAAATTGCAAGCCGTTGCAAATCCTTGCTGTTGCAATTACTGGCTCTGTATTTCAGCCATGTGTCTGTCTCTGAACTGCTACAAGCTGGTGAGAAGGAAAGAGCAGAGTCTGCAGTTTTAGGCTGAGTTTCCCTAATGCCCTTTTGCAGAATTGAGTATTTTGATTAAGAAATAAGCTGCAATCCTCTTGCTGGCATGTCAGCAAAGCTCCATGCAGCTGCTCTTTCCAAGCCGAGTGGTTTCCTGCTGGAGAAGATACTACCCTAGAATGATGCATTTTTTTTGTTAAAGGGCAGTCATGACCGGGACCCCACCCTGTCTCCTTGCAAATTGGTGCCAGTGAACGCATCTTGTGGCTCAATTCTCTGCTCGAGGCTTTCTCATCTCATCTCTGTGGTGCATGGACCCTTTGCAGACACAAGCCCTGGCAGGATGGCAGTGCCCTCCCCAGTATGGGGCTGTGACCACTGACCGCTTGGCCACAATTACCCAGTGCTCTCTAGGTTACATTTTATGCAAAAAGGTGCTACTCTTCATCATAGGCATAGTAACATTTCTAGTGTCTGGGCAGATCTATGGATTATGGAGAGCTTTCCCAACATCAGCCTAGAAAAGACAGGCAAATGGCTATCTGCATTTTCCCTGTCATTTACTTGTTGCCCCAGACACTGCTCAGATCTACAGCCTATGGTCTATAGTTGCACCATGATTACGTGTGGATCTTTTTGGCATCCATTACATCTTTGGGTAACCATGATGCTGAGGGCATGGGAGCTAGATGCCTTATAATTTAAATTTGTATATTTTAGTCCAAGCACACACCTTGTTCTGAACCTGGGATTTGACACTCTGTACCCTGGACCAGGCACATCATGGTAAGGTTGTAACATGATTGGCCTGGCTAAGCACCCATCCCAGTAAAGCCCTTTTGCAGCTGTGACTGTTGCACATCTGGTAAGGAGAGCCCAACACAGCCAAGCTAAATCCCCAAAGAGCAAGTGGTTCATGCTCTACAAGTGCTGCTTGCAAGATCTCTCCCTGCCTCTGCCGTGTCACTACTGAGCTAAAGTGACAATGCCATTTTTCACCCTCTCCTACTTGATTTGCACTCTGCAGCAGTCTTTTGTGCAGGTATTTCAACATTTTCATCTCACAGCCATTTCAGTATGTCCAGCCTGTGCTCTCATCTAACAAGTACCCACCATTTCAAAGGATGTGTTGCTTGTGACTTCTGCCAAGAAGTTACAAGGGGGATGATGCCCAAGAATTGAACATCATAAAGGCTGCACATACCAGGACCTAAAGCATCTGTGTCATAAGGGTTATGATGGCCTGTTTGTCCTGACATCACTGCTGGTGAGTAGAGAGAAGAAAAGAAATGAGAACACATCACATGTTGTAATTTTTTTGCAAGAAAGGATGGACTTACAGCTGCACACCTTTATTATGGCAGAGAATTGGAGAAAAGCACTTTCAGTCCAAATTATAATACTTAGCTTTCTCTAAATGATGGGACATAAAGATTTATTCTCTCCTAGATGATCTCTCATAGCTGACTCCTTTCTCCGGAGTCCAGAGAATCCAGCATCCGGTTTGCTGAGATTCCTTTTCTTTTGATAATTAAATACAGCTGGAGAGACATAGGCCCATCCAGAGGGAAATAAATTCCATCTGTAGATGTGTGTAAGACAAACCTCAGGAATCACTCTCCTGTTGTTGCACCATTTTTCTCTTTGGCAGTGGCGGATTTGAGACAGCCAGCATCTGAGAATGTGAACCCAACATTCAGCATCCCATCTCCAGAGGAACTCTTACAGATCTCCACACAACTTATTGACAAGTATGTAGGTGTAGAAAGATGGTTGAATTCATAATTCACTGGAGTCAGGGGTTTAAGTACTGTTGCAGACCTGAGTTTACCTTTCTCAAGTCAGCCTTCCAAAATACTTTCCTCCTATATCTTTGCCATGAAGCTCCAGTACGCTTACGATACAGGAGAATCATGGCAGACAACAATATCATTTTAAGCTCAAAATAGTTACTGAGGTCCTGTATGAGAAAAGCTTAGTGCGCAGCAGGCTGTAATAAAGAAAGCAAGGGCTACACATTTTGTCCTGAGCCAATGGATGAAATGAACACATCAAACAAATGTCATTCTTTAATATATGCAAATTTATTCAATTTTGCAATGATTTATTTACAACTAATGACTGATACCAACAGATGAGGTAAAAATATGAGGTATTGATATGAATATAACATTTCAAAACATAATCATCATAACGTATTCTCAATGGCAACGTAACAATAGTACTGTGGTAGCTGAACGGTAGACATGGCATAACGTGCATTTTAACAAAAACGTATTTCATTGATACACGGCTTAGAGATGCTGGGAGCCTATGACAGAGCTTCTGCAATGTGAGGAGGACACACCTACCTTGCTAACAATGGCAGTGGCACAGAGCCCCTTCCAGCTGAGTGATGAGTTCTTGGACAGGATAAAAACACTGACCAGGTTTTCCCTTCATTTCCTTCAAAACTAATTTAGTGTCAGGCAATTGCCGTTCCCAGTATCAGAGAATGTTTCCATTGATACCGAGGCACAATTGTATTCATTTATGCAAACTAATGTAGCAGAAGCGCTCTAATTGCTCCTGTTTTGGAAAACAGCTGGTATGAAATCTGCTGCCATGGCTACAGGCATTGATGGGAGGAGTTGCTGCTCCTTGGGATTGCAGTCCCAATGGCAGCAGGGGAAAGGATGGACATGGGCAGTGGGTGGTGTCCATGGCTGCCTGGAACCTCTCACCTGGGGAGCACCTGGACCTCATCACGAGCACATAGAGTGCAAGTGCTCTCACTCATCCCTTAATACTTAAAAAATCCCAATATTTCCATGTTGCAACTATTGTTGCAACTATTGTTGCAACACGATATTAGGAGGAAATTCTTTACAGTGAGGGTGGTGAGACACTGGAACAGGTTGCCCAGCGAGGTTGTGGATGCCCCCTCCCTGGAAGCATTCAAGGCCAGGCTGTATGAGGCTTTGAGCAGTGTAGTCTAGAGGGAGGTGTCCCTGCCTATAGCAGAGGGTTGGAACTAGATGATCTTAAAAGTCCCTTCCAACCCAAACCATTCTGTGATTCTGTGACTGTTGGCAGCAAACTCAATATACAAGCTCACAGGCAACCAAGCTCCCTGATCCTGTGCACTGCTCAATAGAACATGGGTGAGACAAAGAGAGCAGCAGCTCACAAGGGACAGATGCCAGTGACTTTTGCAGGGACTTGCTGCTCCATGGTGGGACCATGCTGGGTCACCCTGCCCCTGTCCACCCCACTTCCTCAGATGGCAGTGTCCCCCACCAGCATATGCACAGTGACACATGGGGCCATGCTCTAACATCAATTGTCCACCCACAGTCCCTGTACCCAGGGCAGATTCACCACACCAGCAGAGCCACTGCATGGGAAGACTTCTCCATAAACTAGATCAGGGCACAAGACCGTAGCTTCCTGTAGGAAATGTCTCCCATTTCATCAACCTCATGCTAAATCTCAGTCGACTTTGTTGGAAGGACTGAGCTAAAACACTGGCTATGAATGACTCAGCTGGTTTATGCAGCAATAAATAAAGTGAACAAATGCGATTAATGAAGAACAATATTAACAGGCTTGTACATTCTTATTGAATCATAGATGTAATATCATTTTTGGTCTTAGGTTAGTGAAAAACAGAAGAGAACCCTGCCTCAATGGTAACATCAACAAATCATTATTACGACTTTTAAAGCATTCTTCCATTAGCAAATAATAGGTCCCTGAAAATGAAATGATATAATAGGCTTACATGGCTCCTACTCCTCATAGTCAGGGGCTGATCCTGCTCCCACCAATGCCTATAGAGGCAGGATCACGTAGATCAGTGCAATATAATACAAAAATGCTTGCTGTTACTATAAAAGCGATCTTCCCAAGCACAGACTGCATTTATTCTTTTACATCTCTGAGATGTGTTTAAAAGCTTCAGAAAGTTTAGTTATTTTTATAGGAAGAGTACTAAAAGGCATGGTGTTCATCCGTACATCTTTCTGTCCATTGGATGTAGACAACCTGCTTTGGAGCTTCTTAATAATTAGCCATCTCTATGGATCAAGGAAAGCACAACACAGAAACACTTCCTCACAGCCTAGATGAAATGCTAAACAAAACATTTACAGCTTAGTAACTTAGCAGTCTGCTTTCAGACTTTCAGATACCTCAGTACACAGTGTTATCTTGTACTCGCTAAGAATGAGCAGTTACACTGAACACTGCACATAGTGAGGTTCTCTAGTGACAGACAGACCACTAATTAAGGCAATAGCTAAGTTTTCAACATCTCCTTGTACTGACAGTCACAAACTTTCTGCAGCTGAATATAAATGGCCTTCCAAATGTCTCAGTTACACTTCATGCATTGTATCTGTCGAAACTGATCCGCTCATTACTTTTAAACCTACAGCCACTTCCCTCCTCCTTAATTCTCTTAATTCTTCTACATCTACTTCTAGGTACCTTCTCGTAGCACACAAACACAAAACAAACTCGAGAACAAACGTTTCTGTTATCACGTGGATTATCCCTGGTAGTCCTGTGACAACAGCAAACACAGCTTATGTAGCAGTGACACACTAAGAAACAAGTGACGGATTCATTTGAAGTCCAACTGATGCAAGTGACTTCTAGAAAGCACTGAATTATATACAAAATAATTAATTTATACATATACATATATATAGATATAATATAGATAAATATATACATACTGTACACAATTTATTTACAATTAAAATATGCTTCTTAGAAGCCTTTAAATACCAGAGTTATGTAACACACAAGTCATGGCAATAGTACGATTTTAAAACAATAAAGATAAAAGGTCTTTGAAGAAAATTTTACTTCAGCAATTGAAATCAATGCAGAAGGGACATGGGAGGCAAAGTCTCCAGAATAAAAGAACTTTCCTATATAATTCCTTTCTCACCTTTGTACAAACCTGGGTCTGGTCAGACTTCTGTAACCTAATAAAGAGCTTTGCTTTCTGTCTTCCTGTTCTCTGCCATACCCTGATTTACACGTACACACTTCCACAAACACTTCCTCAGATTTTCGTTTCTGGTCCCTCAGCAATCAGAGGCTGAAACGAGTTTCTGATCCTGGCAACTTCTGCTGCACACAGATGTCCAAAGCCTTTGTTATACCACTCTGGGGAATGTCCTCTGAAGAAATGGAAAGACATAGTTACTAAGAAACCCAAATGCACAAGAACTGTACTCCACAGGAAAGGGCTTCCCATGCCCCCTACTCTCCAATACCCATGGTGTTGTTGGGGACTTTGAGTACTTGTCATTGTAAGCAGTGCTTAAGTGCTGCATCTGCAGTGCTTCCTTGCAGTAATCAAACAACCAGATTTATTTCTCTGATCACATCATAACAACAGTACATGCTGAACACAGAAATGAGCCTGGTGGATAGAAAAGACTGCAAGAGGACTCCAAAGCAGCAAACCTATGTTACTTACGCTGTCTGTTCCCAACACCTCCCCTCCCTGAGCTGGACGTTTTTGCCTCACTGACTGAACATCTGCTTTTTGCAGACAAGATACTTACTTTAGGTCAATTCTGCAGATATGGGTAAGCCTGGCTTTTCCTGAGCCACACGGCTCTATCAGGTACTGAGAGTCCATCACAACGGCTCGCACCGCTCCCATAAGAGGAGCTTCTTCGTGCTCCACAGAGATGGCAACCAGCATGCATGTTCCCCTTGGCAAATCTGTCCTCCATGTCCTGCAGCAACACATTCAAGATTGAATCACTTTAGTAACTAGTCTTTTGGAGATACGGAAGAGAAGTGAAGTTACAGTTTGTTTTTTGGCTAATCCTTGTAAGGCCAGGATGCCATATCCTTGTAAGGCTGATGACAGAATATTACCTATAAATACAAACCAGGGAAAACACAAGAGTGGGAGAAGAGACATATTTAAGCTGAAATACAGCACTGGCACAAGAACACGGACAGACTGGACAAGACTGAAGCAGGCAACTGGGAGAGGGCAGGCAGCCACAAAACCTGCATGAAGTGTCCATGAGAAACCAAGGGAGTGGGAAACTGACCAGTTCTCAGAGGCACATTAAGTGACTTTGTCTATGGAGTTGTTGCTTGTTATGTCCTATGAGTTCCTGAAGGAGTTTCATGTTAGAAGTTCATTGGGATTGTTGCTCAAAACAGGATACATAAATTTTATCAAGCTCAGTCATTAGATCTCCTCTCAGAAATGTATTAATTTTAATGGTGGGTGCCATAATTTTGCTAGGAACTGCTAGGAGATGAGGATATTTTGGCACAGGATGAGGCTAACCAACCCCCTGAATGCTCACCTTCTGAAATGACTAAAGGGGAGATCTTCCAATCAGTGCTACCTACGTTGTTTTCCTGAAAGACAACATCCACCTGGTTCTGCTTCCCCTACCAAGCTGGGAATCTGACCATGAGGTCGCACAGCTGACACTGCTGCTGGCTCCAGGTGGAAGAAGTTTGCTACCCCCCACAGGGATTTTGTAACCATCATATACTACAGACACGACAGAGCCATTTGCAGACAGACAGGCTATCACTTTGCCCATATGTCTGACTCCAAACAAGTTGAATTATTGCAGGACTGGGAATTCAGATGGTGTGCAGTACAGTAATGGCTAGGACACAGCACTGCTCCAGTGACATTATAAGCACTGGGGTAGGAAACAGTCCATTTTTGTAAGCTTTGGAAAGGCCATAAGGTGAGCACAAGTCATCCAGCAAAGGCTGAAATGTTGCGCTGCACCCATGCAGACTGTTACAGAGCAGCAAATACAGTGTAGCACAGCAGAAATTCTCACTGGCTCCTGCAACTCCCAGAATGTATTTTGAGGGCATCTGGATTAAAAAAAAAAGTGTCCTTTCAGTTATGCAATTATTCAATCAATTATATGAATGTACAGTACTCTTGGAGATGTTATGTATAAATGCAGCATATTTTATCAGGGCATTCTGCTGCTAATATCCACTGATGCACAGCAGCTGAGGAAAGGCTCCTCATGTGGCTGGTGGTAATTACATGATTACAATTTGCCATCACACACTCCAAGTGGCAATGTCAAAATACAGTCTTTAACGGTTAATTTCTTGCAATAGCCAAAGGTTGAAACTTCATTTTAACTCTCTTAGGAATTATAATGAAGTTGAGGCTTCCTTTCCTCAGGCAGGTTTTGGTTTGCTGTCAAACATCGGAACCATCATCTAAGTACCCCAGAGGGATGGATCACCCAGGCACCCGCAAAGGTGTCGTCCATTTGCTTCAGTCCTCCTGTCACTCCAGAAAGAGACATTCCTGTGGAAAGTTTCTCCTTTCCAATGCTACACAGGAAGAACCAACATGCTTCCACAGGCCCTGAAAACAACGTTTTTCTACCTCTTCTCTCAATAGGATCTATGCTCTATGTTTTCTTTCCTCACAGGAAGAAAGGGGCATTTTCTGGAGCACAGAGCCATGTTTTCTTTCATGAGCATTACAAAACTACTGAACAAATTTTACTCAGGAAGCAGTAGTAACTGTGAAGTTTCACGAACACGTCACCACATTTTCAGCCAATTACAGGTAGCTGTTTTCTTATTACCACTGTGTTTCTTTCCTCAAGCAGTCAAATTTCAGGCTGGCCTATTAAGATGTACTTTTGTTTTGAGCACCATCACTAGTTTCATTTTTTCCATCCCTGAGTTTCTAGCCTCTCTGACAGGCTGCAGATGTTTTTTACAGGTTCAGGAGATCTAGACTTTAATACTTAACATTTTTTTCTTGTTCTGTTGGCATTCTCTATGTTTTCTGGTATCTCACGTCTTTCTTGTCTGCCTGGAATCTCACAGGATTGTCTGTATTCTTTTCCTATGCTGTGGAAATAAGAAATTTCCACTGCACTGCATTATATGCATCACCTTGCCACGGACTGTCTGAGATAGGGATTAAGCTATCCTGGGAAGCTGCATGCTTGAGCAGGTGAGCAGCTTTCAAGGACTGATGAAGTCTGGACAGCAGGTATTTTAACATTCTGCATTTTTGATACGAAATTGAACTGCTATTCAGGAAAATACAGAAGAATACTGATTTCACAAAGTTTTGCATGTGTATGTACCTCAATAAAAATAATGAGCTATTCTTAGGAGATGCAACACATCGTGAGGTCTCTGCTGTGAGATGCTGAGCCACCACCTGCACAGTGCTAAGCTGGGACCACATCATTTTGGTAATTGTATGACACTTAGTTGTGTCATTTCTGAAGTAGAAAACTGTGTACATCTGACTTTGCAGAAGACTTACAATTGCTATTCTTGGTGATATGGATTTAGGCTGGTTACCATACTTCTCTAAATATCTGCAAGAATAAAAATAAGTATGACACCTAACTCACAGACATGCAGTAATACTTAACTAATGCTAAACACTTGAGCAATCTTTAACAAAAAGTGATGTAAGTTCAGGGCAGATGAAAACTGCCTCAGATCCCAGGCATATGAAACACTGGCCCTATGCTCTTACCCTTACGGTATTCTCATGGGAGCCTAATCTCCATGTTACGACTGCCAAATTAAGAAGCAAAGAACGAGGTTTATCCTTTTACAGCCACCAGTTTGACTGGAAAGGGGAAAACAGCAGTCTGTTAAAATATATTTATTCATGTCCCCAGAGGTGAATTACAATTTCACTGTTCACTTCCCACCAATCATAATGTATCAAATTGACTGCAATATCTCTGGCTAACCTTGCTCTAAACTTAATGATATAAATCAAAAGAGATAAACAACAGTAAGTGACATATCTGCCTGACGGCTGTTTCCAGACCTCAAAAACCCACCAGGATTCAGTTATATGATATATATTTCAGTCCTTGGGGGTCATTCCGCCTGGGTTAGTGAAAAGAACGAGGACTTGATGGCAAGATTTTTCTTTAACTGATGCGACTGCACAGCAGGTCTTTAAAGAACATAAAACACCATGAAACCTAATAGTGAATTAAGTGGCAAATAAGAGGATAGAATTATGGTCATCAAAACCTCCCTGCCGCTCCCAGATGATCTTCTGGGTGCAAAGCTGAGGGTCAAATTTATCACTCATATAAACTGATAATATATAAGAAAATCAATTACAAAATAAATTAATTTAGCCCAATATTCTGTGGGAAGGCAAAGGAAATAGAGTAATGGGAGGACTAGTTTTCACATTATGAAGTCTTACAGAAAATATTTCAAAAATCTTCCTCCAAGAGTTCCAATAATTCTTCCCCCATTCCAACAATATCTGCTGGTTACCATTCTCCAAGAAAATAATGAAGTTCATAAAAGAGATGTATTATTAAAATTATATTTTATTGGGCTCATCCTTTTCCGTCAATCTTTGTTCCCTCTATTACAGCTCTGACTCACTGGACTATTTTCATTCTCCAAACTGCTTAGTATTTGTCCGGCACATCATTTCAGTCGAAGAAAGCAATGACCAAGAATGGGAACACAGAAAATCATCCTGAAATAAGTAACTGCAGGACTGACCCTGCAGGTGAAATGTGTCAGCAGCTCCACAATAGCTCCTAACAAGAAAAGGGCTGGGATTTCAAAGGCAGGATGTACATAGAGGAATATATTTTTGTCTGTTCTGTATGGGCACGTAGAAAGCAGTAGAACTGAGGCTGAATTTGGAATATTGATATACAGCTATACGTTTCTTTGAGAGATCTCATCCCCTGAAAACAGTCAACACAAATCTACTGTCTCTTTCTGTTCGTTTCCACACTATAATATTTATGGGTTAGTATTTCTTGGTCAACAAACACTTCAACCTCAAATCTAAAATAACAGCTTATGTAGAGACTCTATAAGACCCTCAGCTTAAAAGCATTGCTATCTTCTTCACTAAACATTTAGCTCTTAAACATGAAACACTCCCCAGAGAATGGCAAAAGCAATGTAAAAAACAGTTGGGTTCTGTTTGCACTGTTTTGACAACAAACAAAGCTAAGAGAACAGCAGCTATTATCAGACATCTGTTCTAAGGAATAAATGACATTTATGGCCTCAGGAGCATGTGCTGCTCAAATTACATCAGAGAAAAGGTCAGCGTGCTCTAGGTGTATAATTTTGATTCAGTTTAAGAAATAAATGCTTCTGCCCAGAAGTAGAGTTCTCAAAGAACAATTTACAGATGCTAAGGCTGAGGTGAGATAAGAACAGATCTTGCTTGTCTGCATTGCAGATAGCAAAGGTATCAGAGAATTGCCTTTAGCTTACCTTAGAACAACAAAATCTCGGACGGGATGAGGAGCCATGCTGTTCAGAACATACTGGTAAACTTCTGTCTGCTTGTCCAGGCTCTCGACCACCTTCCACTGCAAGAAGTCCTCATCCCAAAGGTGACGTTCTCTCAGCACTCGGTTCAGGACAACTGATGGTGGGGCTTCAACTTCCACAGAGGCTTTCCAAAGCCTTAGAGGGTTCCCATCCCCAACCTGGAGTAAAGCAGCAAAGAGCAAAGAACCCCATGCAAATATACACAAATATTCAGCAGAGAATAACTGGGGACAAAATCCTGGTATGGTTATCCGACTTGAGCTTAAGATGAAGCTTGAGAGCATGCAAATTTCCCTGCTAATCATCACTATTATTGCTACTGCTGCTCTTCACATGTAAAAACATGTGCATACTAGTCCTGGGTGGAAAACCAAAGCAATTTAATACTTCTACTTTCACACCAGTGTATATCTGGACCACCAGTGGAATTGCTCTATTATTCTGGTGTCACAGACACTATTGTAACCTCAAGCAACCCAGGTGCAGTGAAGAATCTGGTTGTGCAAAAGCGACAACAGATGAAAGCACAGATTGAAACTCTGTTCTGAAACAAAGCCACCACCCTGGGCAATCTGATGCAGTAGCCAGAACTGAGGGTCAGTTCACCTACCGGAAGAACAGAACATGAAGGAGCAGAAAATACTTTGATTCACTTCTGTGTCAGATACACAAGTGTTTCCTCCTCAAAATAGCAGCAAGAGAGTACTGAGAAGCATCTTCCAAAGAAGGAAAACATAAACTACTTGCCAGGTCTTTGTAGCTCATGGATACTGTTACACATTCACAGCAAGCAATAACGGAGCAGAAAGTGCTAGATCATGTGCAATATGAATATCCCAAATTCTTCATATGCAGCATTTCTGCATGGTTTTAAGGCTGCTGTATTTCAGGCAGCAAATGAGTCAACTGGATCTTGCAAGACTTGCCTTCCTACCCCTCCCAATCCTGGCATCCTCACATATGAATTCCAGTGCTCCAGAAACCCCCAACACCTCCCACAGACCCAGAATTGTGTTCCCAGAATCCCAGCTCCCACCTTTTCCATCTTAAATTACTTTATGTTGTTCTAACTCCTCTTCCCTATAGGTCTCAGTTCTCCAGCCCTCCCATCCCAGATTGCTCCCAGTTCTCTCTTCAGTCTCCCATGCCCTTGGCTCCAGACATATCCATGCCCCATTCCTCAGCACTCTCCACTCCCACATCCTACTCCCACCTTTGCCCTGCTCCTCGCTCTCAAGCCTCCCACAGAACCTCCCCAGAGAGGTCACACACAGAAACTAACTATAAACCAGAGTAATTGTGATTTCTCAGTGCTAACAAAGGGATTGCACTTAACAGGGAAATGCTGCCTCCTCTCCCGTAGACTCCATGTCCCCTCACCACCCAGACTGCACACTCCTTCCAGGGCCCTTCACAGTATCACAGAGTGGTTGAGGAGTGAAGGGACCTCTGGAGGCCACCTGGCCCAATCCCTGCTCCAGCAGGGACACCCAGAGCAGGGTGCCCAAAGCAATGTCCAGGCAGCTTTGGAAGATCTCCAAGGAGGAGACCCCGCAGCCTCTGTGCAGCCTGTGCCACCTGCACAGCACAGAAGTGCTGCCTGGTGTTAAGAGGGAGCGTACTGTGTTCCAGCTAGTGCCCAAGGCCTCTTGTCCTGGCAGTGGGCACCACTGAGCAGAGGCTGGCTCAGGCCCCTTGGCACCCTTCCTTCAGGGATTTACGAACAATGATGAGGTCCCCTTGAGCTTCCTCTTCTTGAGGCTGAGCAGTCCCAGCTCTCAGCCTCTCCTAGGATGAGGAGTGCTCCATCCCTCTGTCATCCTGATCCTCCACTGGACTCTCCTTTATGTCCATGTCTCTCTTGTACTGGTGTAACCACATTCCCTACCATGCCAGAGTCACCCAACCCTAGCCTTCATCTTCTCATGCTAGGCATGCTGCTTTGTGGGCCTCTATTCTGTTTTTGCAATTCCAGCAGCTCTGGACTGTCACTGCCTCAGCAGATGGAAGGGTATGTGTTCAGTCATGTAAGTCACTGGGTCCCATAGCTAGGCTGTATTTTATTTTCGGTTGTTTACCTCTTTTTCCACTTCTCTGCTAATTACCTTTTTGTAGGCGAGTTCTGTATTCTCCATACTAGAACATGTGACCCATCCTTTGAATTTCTCTTTTGCTTCTTTGTGGAGATTCTGCATGAGACTTTCAAGGTACATGTGGTAGTTCCCTCCTTCCTCGTCCACTTGTTTCCCAAGTTCATCCAGGGTGGGAGAATGCACTTCTGCATCGATGTAGGAGTTTCGGGACTGAGTGACCATCTCGTGTGGGACCTGCGTCACAGAAGTGGGGGAAATCACACAAGGAAAATCTCCTGCTGAGAACTTCTCCTTAAGGCAATGCTTTCTAGTCTGATGGACCACTCAGTGTCCAATTGCAATGAGTCAGAAAAATGGATAGCTATTTTTGCCTTACTGAGAAATCAAGGCAATATAATGGAATAATCAGTGGGTCAGAATAGCAATACTCATGCAAAACCATGTTAGACAGATCAACTCTATGACAATACAGTTGCGTTACTCCCCTAGTCCTCAGAAATGTTGCTTTGTGCTTCCAGGGAAGGGGGTCACAAACATTAGCTCTCCTACACCTGCAGTAAAAGCAGCTCTAGGAATGACTACATCTCTCTGTGTGACTTTAACGTTATTGCATGACACAAAGAAAGAAAATGTATCAGCTCTTCTTTTTGAGATGGATTAGTTTTAATTCATGTACTAAAAACTTTATAATAAAATGAAATGTTAAAACAGCAGATTTTGATTTTAATTAAACTAAGATTTACTAATCTTTGAGTTGAAAAGCACCGTAATTACTCTGCATTTTTAATAGTTGCATCTTCAAATGCTAGAAGGGAACAGTCATAAAGAAATGAGATAGATAAATTTCAGATGAAGCAAGTGTACAAATAAGTGAGCCACCATCAATCTCTGTGCTAATGCAAGATAGAGAATGCAAGCATAAACATAAATACTTCAAAGGATGCCGCATTATGTGTCCATGAATAATGCCGTTTGAGTCTCTCACTCACCTCAAAAAGTTTGTTGCATTCCATTATCATGTGAGCAAGTCCCTGAGTAGCTGCCAGGTTTTCACTGAGATCCTTCTGATCTGGCTTCCCTGTTGCATATTTTTTCTGTATTACTCTGTAATTGAATTCAGCGTCTCAGGTAAAAAGAGCTGCATCTTTTCAATACGAAAGCAAACATAGTGGCAGGATGTTCTTAACACCAGAGCAAAAAGTCTATCTTTAACTTTTGTTTATCACAAAGACTGTTCAGACCATTGGGCCATTTTAAAAGGAAAAATGTTTTCCTAAATGTTTACCTAAAGTGCAGCAAAAGTAAAGCAGGAAAGATTATGCATGTCCTGCATTAGGCATTATATGTTTTGGAAAGGATTTCTAATAGGCACAATACTATTGCTTAAAGTGCTTGCTCAGAAAATGCTATACATGTATACAACCATAGATCTCAGTGTATTTTAAATCAGACAGGAAAAAATGTCAGAAGGGACGTCAAGTTGGGACCACTTACGTTCAGCAGTGCTATATCCTGCTTAGTCTACCCTCACCATGTTACACATCTTCTTAACGTGGTCTGGAAGAAACTCAGTGATCCAAATGGGATCAAGATTTCCTGATCTGCCAACCCACACTTGTCCTGCCTGTTCCCTTAACAAGCATTGCACTTCATTTCTGCAAACATCCACTGACTTTATCAAGGGTACAGCTTTACACCTTGTACCACTCACTGAAAGACTATGTGTTCAAATCCTCTAAAATATGACCAATCTTCGAATTCAAATGGAGCAAAATCAGGCCCTTTCCCTTCACAGAAGCCATCATTACTGACGTAAAACTCACTAATACATCACTGAAAATTTGCATGAAAAGTAGGCACTTGCATATTCCCACTACGCAGACAGAAACACCCTGCTGGGCTCGCAAAAACACCTTCTGTGCATGTGCAAGAGTGCTTCTGGCTCTGCAGTGTCGGCTTTCCCCTCTTGCTGAAGCCGTGCCCTGTGTAACGCATCACAGAGAGCAGACACGTTGGAAAATTCTACCCTGTATGCTTTTTTGTGTTAAGGACAGACTTATTTATAATGCTAAGAAGAAACTTACCTCGGGGAGCTTTCTTTCTTCACTACATTGAGATGGAAGAGGGAAGGGGCCAGACAAACAGCTATATTCATAGGAGTCATCTGATTCTCCTCCACGGAGGTGACGTCGCTCAGGAAGCACAGCAGTGTCTGCAAAACCTCCCGGTTCTCATCTGACATCAGCATGATGGCTGCCTGCACCGCCTGCAGCCGCTGCTCCTTGGGGACATCTGTGGCAAAGCAAGTGATGTTCAGAGGGGTTAACTGTAAGATCAAATAAACAGCTGGGAAGGCCATTTCCCATGAAAGAGACAGAATTTCATTTGAAGTTTCTGAAAGGAGTACTCGGTATTTTTCAGGTTACTTTTGTCCCTTGGGAAGACAGTTCGAAGCTCTTAGGGGAGCTTCCGAAAAAAACTGAAGTGTCCTAAACTGTAGCAGAATTTAATGAAAGCAGTAACGGGTATGCTTAAATAGCATCTCAGATTTGTGCCTAAAACTACCGTAAGTTTTCTCAGCTTGGATTTGGAGCCCTCCTCTCTGTGTTACGTATGCAATACAACCAAAGAATAACAACAAAAGTAGATTTACCATACAGGGAACCGCCAGCTTTTAAGCTCTGCCTGTTAATCTTGCACAAGCAATTCATTTTAAAAGCTTTCAGACATGAATGATAAACTGAACACAGTGCAATGTCTCTGATTTTCAAGCGCTAAGGCCAGGTCTTTCTGGGAATTCAGAGGAGCCTTTGCCCCTCATCTCTTGGGTTTGTAAACATTAGGCAATGAAGGGCTTTAGGGGAATAGAGAAAGTTCCATCAATGCTAAGCCATACAGACTACTACGCTAATCTTCTCATCCCCACTCCTCTGTATTATAGCAGATCAAAACTTTTGGGCACATGAAAAACATCCTGGATATCTGAAAACGATGTTCAGTAACTCCTAGGAAACCAGAAATCCCTTGCCAATAAACTAAGAGAGAAAAAATCCTTTTTAACCTCACAGTAATAATTTGTTAAACAGGATGAATGGGAAGAAAAAGTCCCAGCTACAAATTTATTTAATTGCAGACATTATGAAATCCAATTGGTATCCCAGCAATTTTGAACATTTTTCTTTCTGTGAAAGGGATTCTGTCAGTACCATCTAAAACAGAAAAACATATTTGTTGTTGGTCAAGTGGAAAAAAAACAACACTGCTACTTGTTTTTAATCCAACCATTGTTTTCTGGTGTCAACAAAAGCCATCTTTTCCTGTTCTCACAGGAAAAGACCTATAATTGAGACGTTCTGAATTCCTTCAAAGTTCTTCTGTAGTACAAGAATATCTTTCCAAGCCTTCTTTTTACCCTCACAAGTGTAAAAAGAGTTATTCAGACTTCCCACTGCAGATCAGTGTAGGGCTACAGAGTCAGCCCGTGCCTCCTTCTACAGCACTTTTTATTGGCTGGTAGCACTGTTTCGCTGTTCAGCCTTTTGGCTGCTGTGAATCCTAATGCCAGGCTCTTGACTTGGAGATGGGAATTCCTTCTGGCTACAGACCTGATGGCATTGAGATCTGCCATTTTTCTGTGTTGTTTGTTTGTTGCCTCCCCTATGCCAAGATAGGACATTCCAATTTTCATCAAGCAATAGTTTAAAAGCAATTTGTTTCGAAGGACATGTAGAACATGTCCTTTTAGACAACAATATTCTCCTTGGTCACTCCACTGATGGAAGCAATTGTGATTGCCATTTTATGAGCACCAATAATTTCTGTTTCTTTTATGAACAAGCTCACGGATGTGCACATAGGCAGATATATCCTTATGCTGAAATGAAAGCAAGAAATCCATGACTTTTTTATTCCTTTGTGAGATCTTCACATAAAAGCTTTACAAACAATCAAGTCACAGCAGGGAACAGACTGCACAGGCATGCATTCTCATGGGCATAATACTCCATGCTCAAAAGACTCACTTATATTGAGAAATCTGCACGAAATGGGCCCACAGTTTAAAGAAGTGTGGCAAAAAGGGGAGTCTTCTTTACATTTTTAATGTTCATGGCCAGTCTGTCTTTCTGGTGTCTTCCTGATTGCAAGGCTGATACTTTCAAAGCTTCTTAAGATTTGAATGCTCTCAGTGTTTTGCCAATGAAGCCTTTAGGCAGTTCTAAAAATCTCTCAGCTAAGGATTTGGAGGGCAGAGATATTCTTTTATACATCTCAGAAGTGAGCAGAAAGAATCCCATTCAGTGTTAACAAATCAAAATTACTTACAATTTATGATTACATAACTTACAATAACTTTGAGCTGTATATAGTAATAAATATTTATTACTATATAAGTATAGTAATAAATGCTACTTACATTGGTAGATGTGTAGAAAGGTCTCTCCCAGCTTACTTGTGAGGAGAGGTTCTGGCAAGTCCCGGAAAAATTGCTTTACCATATCTGCCACATCATACGCTGACTGGTCTTCATAGTTGACGTTTTCTGGGGAGCTCTCATTCATCTGACGCAGGGCCTGGATTCGAGATTTCACTCCAGATTTTCGAAACAGACCCACCTAAGAAGATGCCACGTGGATTGGGGTAAAAAAAACAATGTTACTTAAAATATTTTTAAAATTCCCTTTTATGGGAGGTTTTGATTACAACAAAAGCCATGTTTGCTTACTTTACAGTAGGCCAGAACAAGAGGAACTTGTGTAGATGCCACAGCTGTGACTTGCCTACTGACTTGTACACAACTGCATGCTCTGATGGTGGGACTGTAAGAGTTAATCACGCTGCAGATCTGTATCAGATTGTAGATGGAGCATTCAGAGTGCATGTGGTTACGCTGTTGCTTGAAGAGTATAAGCAAGATGCTTAGCTGATATAAATCAGCGTGGCTTGCTTGGCTTTGGAAACTGTCTGCTGATTTACTCCAGCTGAGAATCTTGTTCCTCATCTTTATTTGAGTATATATTTTGAAGACTAACAAGAAAATATTATGCTCAGCTAAGTAATAAGTGCTGTGGCAATAGATTAGTACATCCTGGTTGAGCTTGCAAATCAAGACCAAATCTATTTATTCCCCTTCCTGCTCTCTGCTTCCCCAAAATTCCACTGAAAACCCCAGTATGAAAGTGGAGGCTGCGGAAGGATTATTTGTGCAGTGTCACCAAGATACATTTTTATCTTTTTTTTAATCTTTTTTATCTTTTATCTATCTTGTTTGCTTTCTATTCTAGAGGAAGCAGTAATTCTTAAAATGAGGCCTGCGAGTGCCTTCACAGCAGTGCTGCTCTTCCACAGAAGTTCTCACAAGTGGAATTCCCCCAGGGCGAATTCTTGAGCCCGAACCACATTATTTATTCCCGAGTTTCCAGGCTTTCATTTGGGAACTGTTAGCACTGTTTTACCTTCATTTTTGCAGGGGAAAAGGTGAACCGTTGAGAAAGGTCTATAAAAAGGCACATTTATGGCTTGGATGTTAGTTTCTCCGTGTCTACTGTCTCACCCTTCAGTGTTCCACACAGCGTATTCCACCAAGTAGAACGTGTAAAGGCAAGGAAATACGCCCTTCATCCTTAATCCTCTCACTTCTGCCAACACAGAGGTCACCTGGGTACATGCTCATCCTGAACTGCCTCTCTAGAACACTTCTATCATAAGGTACTTAGGACTTCTGTTAACATGTACATTAATAGCACAGACGACATGAATCACACACTGTGCAGCTCTGACAGGGGATATATTCGTTTATATGGAGATGAACTATTATGCTCGACTACAAACAGTGGCAGTGAGCTGCTCCTCTGTATGCCTTCTTATTTGTGAATACAGTGTCGCTCGTGATCTAAATTTATATGTAGGAATTAGAGCAGCAGAGTTCGCCCTTTGTACATCCTGTGTATTGTATCTCCCTCCACAGGTGAAGCTCTCCTTAGTTTTAACAAAAGAATACAAGAAAGAGCAGCCGGCTCTTTTCATTCAGTTTTCCTTTCCCTTCTTCCTTTCAAGTCCCTTTTCCTCTTAGAAATGTGTTCTAAAGATGCAGAAGGACATACGTTAATCCTATCCAAATAACACAATTTGGGTATGTGGTAGATAAATGTGAGAGCAAAAGCTCAGTTCACTGCTTTTGATGGAAAGCGTTCTTGCTGGTATAAAGAAGCTTTAAAAACTTCCAGCTAAGTCTGATGCGAGAGGTCAGACAACAGATCTCACCAGTGCAATCTCCTGCTGGACATCATTCTGCTACTCTCAACCTCTGTTTTTGTTTAATGATATTCATCTGAACTCTTCTTTCTTACTTTTGTTTTTTATTTTGAAAAATTCATTATTAATCAAAAGAGACCAGTTCTTCTCTTGATAGAAAGAGATATTTCATCTCTGCTCTTCAAAATTGTAGACTCATTCTATAAATAAAATGAGACTATAAATCCAGTGATTTATCAGCGATTAGTTTGGCCCAATCTCTTTATTATCCTCATGCTGTGGATAATCTGCCCCGCAAGCAGCCATATGATGCATGACAGAAATAAAGATGCAGCTGACAAAGGCAAAGCAGTTTCTATTTCACAAATTGAAACCGAGTAATATATTCTACAAATAACGGTGAGGTTCCTTGCATCATCTTTAGGCATTTCAGTGTCAGAAGCCAGGTCTTACAATGATTTACAGCAACCTCAACTTTACTAAGCGCAGAAGCTCTGATGCCTGTTCAAGACTTGAGATGCCTTCTGCAATGCACAGAACAGACACATAAACAAGCTGCTGGGAAGACTGGAGGCTGCTTAGGCCTCTGGCCAGGCATTAGGAGACTTTGAATTAAATGGGAACAAAGGGAATGACTTGAAAGCAGAGAAGCTGAGTTGCCTGGAGGTTTTTGGCCTAGAAAGGTTTTTGGTGGAAGATATTTTAAACTGTCCTGATTTGTACTTCACCTTCTATTCCCAATTCCACCCTGAGGGGAAACTCAAGCTGAGCTGAAATGACCCTTCACGTAGCTCTGATGCTTCCCAGCAACCAAACCCTCCCTCTTGGCACAGATACTTGTCTGAGACTGCCCACCGACACTCCTTTTGACTGTCTCAAATCTCTTGAGAGCTTTTTCCTTCTCTTTGGTTTTACTCTCCCTTTTACTTTCTTCCTTGTTTACTCCCCTGTCTTTACTTTTTCTTCCTATTGCTATATTACTTGGCTGATTGGCCCATTCCTGTCTCCCCATCTCCTTTCCTCATACTTTGACAATTATCTCCTCCTCCAGTCTCATCACTGATTCTAGCTTTGCTGCCTCACTGTTTTTCTTACATGGGGTTTCCCAGCTCAGCCCACAAAACCAGCTTAACACAGAGATAAGCAGGAATGTTAGCTCCTTGGTGTATTTTTTTCACTTTTCACTATTCATCTTCTACTTTCATCCTTTACCAATATATTTTCAACAAGATATCCATCCCACCCCTTGACTTCTGCACTTCATATAGTAAGACAGATCTCATTTCACTTCACTTTCAACACCCAAGAGTTAGATATCAAGGTCTAACCACTACATGGTCTCTCTATAGTCAATAGAAAGAAATGATAGGAAATTCTGCCTGTGTCTCCCAATTAGCTGCAGAAGGAAACAGATGTGATTCACAGCAAGACGTTTAATTTTCAGACTTCCGTTCTGGGCAAGATGACTGTTACATAACATCACAAGACACATATGGGACAACTGAGTGATCAGAAGCAGCCAGCATGGGATTATGAAAGGCAGGTCCTGCTTGACTAACCTGATCTTCTGTGATAAGATGACCCATTTAGTAGATAAGGGAAAGGCTGTGGGTGTTGTTTTCCTGGATCTTAGCAAAGTTTCCCACAGTATTTTCCTGGAATAACTGGCTGTTCATGGCTTGGACAGATGTACAGTTCACTGGATGATGAACTGGCTAGATGGCTGGTGCTTAAACAGTCCTAGTGAATGGTCTTCAATGCAGTAGGCAGACAGTCAGCCACGGCACTCTCCCAGACTCACAACTGGGGCCAGTTTTGTTTAACATTTTTATCCATGACCTGGATGAAGGGATAGAGTGTACCCTCAGTAACTTTGCAGATGACACCAAGTGAGGTGAGATTGCTGATCTGCTTGAAGGCAGGAAGGCTCTGCAGAGGTATATGGGTAGGCTGGATCAACAGGCTGAGTCCAATTGCATGACATTCAACGAGGGTAACTGCGAGATCCTGCATTTGGGTCATAACAACCGCACGCAGCGGTACAGGCTTGGGGAAGAGTGGCTGGAAAGTCACCCAGCAGAAAAAGACCTGGGAGTGCTGGTCAACAGCTGGGTGAAAATGAGCCAGGAATGTGCCCAAGTGACCAAGGCCAATGTCACCCTGGCTTGTATCAGAAACAGCATAGTCAGCAGGACAAGGGAAGTGATTGTCCCTTTGTATGTAACACTGGTAAGCCTGCACCTTGAATACTGTGTTCAACAACAGCGATATTCATTTGCTCAAGCATGTGCAGAGAAGAGCAACAAAACTGCTGAAGGATCTAGGAAACAAGACTTTTGAGGAGTGACTGAGGACACTGGGTTAGGCTAGATTGGAGAAGAGGAGGCTAAAGGAAGATTTAATTGCTCTCTACAACTACATAAAAGGAGACTGCAGCAAGGAGGGTGTCTTAGGTGACAAGCAATAAGATGTGAGGAAACAGTCTCAAGTTGTGCTACAGGAGGTTTAGATTGGATATCAGGAAGATTTTCTTCATTGGAACGGACTGTCCAGGGAAGTGGCGGAGTCCCAGTCCCTGGAGGTATTTCAGAGATATGTGGGTATGGCACTAAGGGACATGATTTAGTCATGGGACTTTGTAGGTCAAGTTGATAGTTGGACTTGGTGATCTTGAAAGACTTTTCCAACGAAGATTTTACAATTCTATGAACATAACAACTTGAACAGCAGACAGAATAGGGACCAGAAACAGAACTGATCACTTTCACCCACACTCTGTTTGCTCAGAGCTGGGAAAGTCTGCAGAGTAAAATGCTGGTTGCTCCTTTTGAACTTAAAACTATCTACCAGCAGTTACAGAAGAGGTTATATGACACGATGCCAACAATAGTAAAGAACTGAACTGAGTGAGCCAGGGGGTTTCTCTCAGCCCTATGTTCATCATTCTTAGGGGAAGAACAATAAAAACACGATGACGATGTCCTTGCTCCGTAAGTAAAGGGAATGAAAACAACTGAAATGCTCTGAGTGTACGGGCTCCCCAATTGGCTTACTGCAGTTAAGAACGCTATAAAAGGAAATGTACCATAATGGCTTTGGCATTGAACCCGTGCTGACCCAAATCTATCTGGATATGCCTGACTTTGTCAACAGAATACTTGGAATATTTTGCTGACTTTGCTCTCTGTTCTTGGACTTTTCTTTCTTTGCTAAGTAAATAAAACTTTTTGTACCATATCTTGTGAAATGGTGAATGCATTTAACTCTTAGTGGCAAAACTGAAGCATAAGCAGTGCAGATAAAAGTAGAAATTGGGAGTCCTGAGCTCTTTCCAGGACTGACTCAATAGACGCAAAGATCTCACATCATTTCTTGAGGCAGATTATTGCATACAAGTCACCAAGACTGTTATATCTACAAGAATTCAACTAATTCTCTGAATACAAATCCCAAAATAACAAATGATCAGTATTGGTACCAAGTATCATATAAATGGAAGAGATCTGGGCCCAACATGAAATATAAGACTCTTCAAATAATTCTGGTATTAAGCACAAAAAGGTTCACCACTGCTTGCTTAGAGTGTTTTTATAGAAAAATCAACCATATCCCTGGTAGCAAAGTTCTCACCTGATCTAAACAGTTGCCCCGTAAGTAATGTAGTGCTTGCTGAATGCTTTGGGGAAGAGGCTGTCCTGTTCTCTGGACATGAACTATCAGAGGCACGCCAAAAACGTTCTTGTCCTTGTAGTCAGGGACTTTCATCCGCTTCATGAACTTTGGCACAGACCTGAAAATTAATATGAACACAGTGCATGAAAATATTTGAGCATTTACAGAGCATTTCTGAGTAACACTGCCAGCAGAAATTGGTAACTGGGACCAGCTCCTATTGTATAAAGATGATCAAATAATTCTTAACGTGCAATACATCAACACTTCACAATCCGTATAATCAATGGACATCTTAACAACTTTTATAGGTAGTTGGCCTCTGGCTCTAAGACCTAGCATAAAAGTCAGCTCCAGCAAAACACATTTACTATGCAGTTGAAGCCAACAAGATTTAAAATATCTATTAAGGACTCAAAGGAAAAGCACAGCATAGTGGAGAGGGTATCTAGAAGAAAAGGAAGTTCAGTTCTCTTGTGTACTGAACAATGTTTTATAATATTAGTTACGTAACTTATCGTTTCTATCGTCAAACAATTTACAGTAATAAACGATGGCGGGAAATCCCTGTGTGTCAGACGCATCCCTGGTGTCATACAGCCGATTCTAGCCAAGTTACTTAAGTGAAGCTGCTAAGCTTGCTTTCTTCCGTAACTGATGGTGAAAACAGAAAGAAACTGGATTCCCTCTGTGAGAGTCATGACTACAGTGGAATTAAAAAGAAAAAAAAAATGAATATGACCTGAATATGATGAAGATTTTCTTTTCCGTGTGAGAAGGAGATAAAACTAGGACTAAATGACCTACTGAAGGACAACAGCATATCGATTTACAGCTATTTATAGGGTCCCACTGCTTGTGAATTCTTAGAGACTGATTATACAAACAGAAGAAATATTTGTCAGGGAGGGAAACCTCAGTACAAACAGTCAGATCTAGAACTAGCTGTATTCTAATCTGCCTGTCTGGAGTTGCTTAAGGTGAGACTCATTTCAGAATAGCCAGAGGGAACTGCATCAAAAGAGAATTGCAAGTTGGGGATTTACCTTACTGAATTTTAGCTCTCAAAGAGAGATTTTAGAAAGATTTAGCAGACCTGACTGCCTCTATAACCAATGTGGAGTGAGGCACCTTTGGAGGATGACCCAAACTTTCTGGCTTGGATAGAATGAGTTGCCTTTGAGGTGTGTCTTTCCATTTGCACTTAAAATTCTTCAAACTGTTTTAACTGTTCTTTTAAACCACAAACAAAACAATATCAGATAAACGAAATACTATCAGCAGATGCTTCTTTTTGAATCACAAAATCAATCTTGGGGAAGACATATTGTAAACACTTCCTCCATTCAATCACTCTCCTCCTACACCTGTTTATTTTTCTGGAACACCAGTGTTGATAGAGAAGCTGAAGTTGTTTCTCTGTTAAGAGCACAGGAATGAAGTCAGATTTCCAGGATCTGACTTGGCCACCGAGTCACGAGGTAGCAATAGATTAAAAGAGAGTTTCAAAAGCTACAATTACTGTCAATCGTTCCTCCTAACTGTATTAATTCTATCTACTATCACTATAATAGAATTAGGAAGAACCATTTCCTTCTAAATATATCTCTTTTCTAGTTACTGATGGTACTCACCAGGTCCAGCCATGTTTGTTTGACATGGAGTACTTTTCCATGATGGCTGTAAGACGAAGTAGAGAGAATTTTTGCAGCAGATTCAGCTGGGCTGCTGACTGATTACTGATGTGAAGTGATGCGACGGAGTGGCTCAGACAACGAGAAATTTGGAAACTATGCCATCGTAACTGCCTTTAGCAAAAAAAAAAAAAAAAAGACAATAGAAAAAGAGACAAGTCCTTTAATTGGGCAGAAAAAGATAGTATACTTTGAGATAAGGAAATGTACAAAACACACAAAAACATATGCATATTACCGTGCATGGTGCGTCAACTGAAAGAAAATATAGTTTGGAGGCATACGAAACAATTTGTCTGATCTTTTTATTTTGGAAATATTCAAGCTTATATTTTTTTTTACATTAGATTCCCAAGAGGGTGAGGGTCTCATACACATACTAAAGGAAGTAGTGCGACCTCTTACGCCCATTAGCCTACACACTTCAACAGGATGTGGGAGTTCCAGATTAAAACATTCTCTTCCTGACTCAGAAATGGGATTTGATGCCTGATCCCTTACCTCCCAGGAGACCAGTCTAACCACCGAGGTATTTGAAGATGAAGTTTTCCAAATATCTCTATTTTTAAATATGGAAGGATTTTTTACAGATGGGATTGAACCCTAAGTCTCCTAGGTAAGAGCCATAACCACCAAGCTATTGAGATACTCACATCTTCTATTTATTCCAATGTCTTTTCTCTAAATACTGTATATATTGAAAAAAAAACTCCTTTCAGTTTCTTGTTTTGCTAAACATGAATTCTGGCACAATTCCTACAAACTTTGACACTGCTTATTTACTTTGCAGCTTACCCAAGTTCACTTGCTTGTGATGGTGGTGAGCAAGTAACGGGCAACAATTAAACCATGGTGTGGAAGAATCCTCTGTGAGGATTCAAGACTGACTGCAGATCAGAAAGTAACAGGCATTTGCTCACTGCTTCTGCACACAGAAACCCACAGCAGTATTTATCCACAAAGGCCTTTACCCAGAGCCATGCTCCCCCGGCTCAGCAGAATTCATCCTGATCTTTTATGAACAGGTCAATTGTATACTATTCAACCAGATATGTAAGAGACTGGAGCAGGGTTGGGAAATACTCTTTGAGAACAAAGGGATGCATTTTTAAAGTATACCAGTGCTTAAAAAAGTGCATGAGGCTACTGATACATACACACTGGCGTACATAATTTGAAAGACAAAATGAAAAAAAGATTCCAAAATATATACAGTGTCCTATTATGTAATTGAATATTATGGATAAGAGAGAAAAAAATGCCTTAGTTTGCCAACTCTCCTCTGACTGCACCTAAAATATTCCACAGTAGAACGCGTTTTCTCCAGAACTCCCACACTTCCCTGGGAAGTCCCCTTTCCCATACAGGATGAGTACAACTGTAATTATGCAATGATGTGAACCTTATGACTCTCGGACTGAGAGCTTCTGCTTCATTTATTGTCTTTCACAGTCTGTCTTATTGTTAATGAAAGAGAAAAGATGGATTTCCATACCAAATCTTGTTACCTACCTGCTTGGCCTTGTGAGAGATGCTCCCACCCCAGAATCTCTCCTCTCCCTAACGCCAGTAGCCTCTGATTCATTCAGGGACGTTCCATCTCTGTCCACGTCACTTGGTGTGGTCCGGCCATCAGAGACAGAGTTTCCTTCAAAGTCAAGTGTGATCTGTGTGGGTGACTGGAAGGGTAACGATGGAGACTCTCTGACTGACACATCATCAACCGGCAGACCTGGCAACACATTCTTTGACCAACCATCTACTACATCCCGGAGTCCATTGACATGTTGCAAAATGTCATCTAAATGAGGAAAAAGGACATCTTTTTCTAAATCCAGAAGGTCTCCAGTACTAGCATACAAGTGGGAACCTGGCACATTGTCATAAATACTAATTCTGCTCTCTTTAGGACAGCAAGCCATCAATCCGGCCTCTTTTGGAGTAGAGCAGTTCTGTTTTCCCAGTGAGATGCTGCCTGTCCTCCAGTTTACACCATTACTGTTGTCTGTAGGTGAAAGGCTTTCAATAGAAAGTGCCTTTGGGAAGGTCCCTGGTTTGTGGTCCTTGGGAATATGCACAACCAAGTTCTCTTGGGAATGAAATTCATTTTTGCGGTTTTGGTCCACCACTTGCCGTAAAGCTGTTCCTGCCAAAACATCTAGATCCTCCAGGTACATCCCACTTCTCTTGTTTACTTCATGACATTTGCGTTCCTTCAGACATGGTGTGCTCACCCCACTGCTGCTGTTTTCAGACTGACTACTTTCACTGCTGGATTTGGCAGAAAAGGAAAGTCCTCTTTTGCCTGAATCTTGTGCTAAGTTTTGGAGATCCCCATTGACTATCTGTACACAGTGCATGTCCTTCAAGGACTTCGGCTCACGCTGAAGAACGGGTCCACTTATCTCTAAAGGACCTGTTCTTCCCGAGCCTTTTAGTTTTCCATGCACACCTTTTGCTTTTAGTGTCTCCATGCGCTTTAGAAAGGTTTTTGTTTTGGTTCGCATTGGTTTCTCATTCTTCACATTGTCCTTGGGGGTCAGAGCAGTGCTTATCACTGTTAAGTCTGGCAGCAGTGTGCCCTCATGCTGGCCAGAGCAGTTGCAGGTCTCCCTGGCAATGCTGCTAATGCCGGACTGACTCCTGTTGTCACTTCCCCCACTGCTCTCGCTGTGAACAGATGAGACCTCAGGTTCACTCAGATCGGTAAGGACACTCTCACTGCTTGTTGTATTTTTCATTTTAATATCCCCAGAAGATCCATGTCTGTCTGATTGGTGAAGTAAAGCATCAATGTCGTCCACTCGAGACCATCGTCTGCTTGTTCTTTGGAAAGTCCATTTATTACTGATAGCACAGAGATCTTCTTCATCTGAATCTTCACTCTAGAAAATAGCAAGTGGCATACATTAAAAGCAGGTATTTTTCTTGTTTTTTGAATTAATGTGACTCTGCTGTTCCATGTGAGCAACAGCTTGCAAAGTCTTCTTGAATTGAGTCTTACAAAAGATCAGCTTTCAGTCCTTTCATAACAGCCTCTTTCATTTAATTGTAAATACTGCAGTGAGCATCTTAACCAGTAAGTAATAACAGCCTTCTCTTTGTAAGGGAGCTCATGAATTCTATCAATGCCTCTTGGCTTTTGTGGAGGTGATCTTCCTATGCCCTAAACTGTATAGGACTGATGCTCATAGTGACTGTATAGAAAAAAAAAGGTTTTGAAAGGTCCAAGTAGAAGGATCTGGGCTTGCAGGGATGGTGTTAAGATGTACAACTGCACAGACTAGGCAGTAGCTGGGCACTACAGCAATGTGAGCCATTCATGTACCCAAGATAGTAAATATCCAATGCTGCACTTAGTTTTGCAGTAAGAACCAAGTAAACATTTGCAAGAGCAACAATAAACTTCACAGAGCAGGTGAATTCAACAAGCCTTATGTTTCAGAAACACATCTTCAGATAAACAGCTGCAATGCAATAACAGTAAAAAAATAACTTTTGCAGGTGTGTCTAAGGGCAGGTGTGGGGAAGAGGAGCAGCAGTGCTCAGTCCTAGATGGAGCTGCGTCCACTGCTGAGGTGGGCCCTCAGTCTCGGGCATACAGTATTGTGCTTAAGCTTTGGCAGCTCCAGCAACAAATCTAAAATGCAGACAACATGCACCTCAAAAAAAAAAAAAAAAAAAAGGGATAAAAAAGTTCTCCCTATGAAATTTCTCTCATCTGTTTGCCCAAACAAAAAAAGAGACATCTTCAGCATGAAGCACACAGCTTTGAACTCGCTGCACTCAGAGGATGTGAAGCCCACAGCTGCTAATTAGTATCCTTTCCTTGACTTTCAACTAGATTAATACTGCATTATTCCTGTACATTTGTTTTACTGCAGAACAAACTTACTTCACCTACATGACATCCCCACAGCTCTTCACATTCTTGGAAGCAGGCAGAAGGCAGTAAAATATGACAGGCTGTCAGACCAAAATGAGGTGCTAAACCAGAAAGACTATTTTGGGAGTGGAAAGTATCTCATTTTAAAAGTCTATTATTAGAAGTAATTTTCAATGAAGTTTTGATGGTGAAGTTATCTCCCATCTCAGACTAGATCTCCACTGGCCTGCCTAATAGAAAAATGTAAAACAAATTTTATCAGTACCTCTAAACCTTAAATAATATGAAGCTTCAAGAGATGGAGTTTAGGATCAGCAACATGTCAGTTCTCCTTGTTGCCATAAGTTTTTCCGAGTTTATCACTTCAAGTCAGCCAGATGTTTTAGATCACATCCAAACTACAAAATATAGCTATGAAATTTGGGGTTAGCCATTCCTTTTCTGTCTGTTAATGTTGAGACACACTGTGCTCCTGCAGCTGGTGTTAGTGCACAGGAATGAATGGATATTTTAGTTCTGCTGCTAGCTAGAGAGAAAAATTAAGCAGCTGGTGATGCAGCAGGAAAGGGGCTAGAGAAGGCTAATGCTACTTCGGTTGCTCTGTCTGTGAGGAAGAAATGGAGTATCAGCCAGCTCTACCTTCATTTCAGCTTGGCAGTTTGCTGTGAGCATATACTGAGTGGTTGACTGCACAGACTGAGGCACTTAAAAATCCATCTATTGTGGTCTTCATAGTGCCACAGAGTGGATATTTTAGAAACCACAAGGGTACGTACTTGAAAATATTTAGTAATGGGGGTTTATATATACAAAGCATATCACCGCTGAAGTGTTGATGGCACTAATCAATGGGATAAAAATATGTATTTTTATTTATTATACATCCCAATAAACAAAAGGGACCTTAAAGAAGATTCTTGGCTGACACAAATCCCTGTAGCTGCTCTGACATTACTGTATGATCTCACAGGGCTTGGCCTGTATTTTTTACAAGCTGGAATTGATTAAACTAGCCCAACTGGTGGATACACTGTGAAAAACAACAAGAGGACTGCACAGAGTAGAAGACAGAAATAAATATAAATTTGGTGGTGAATGTACTTTAAATAATTTTTAGAGGGAAATAAGTTATTTTTTTTCATATAGAGATGAACCCAAATGGATATTGGCAATAAACAAGTTTTTGCAACTAACCACAGCAAAGAGAGGATTACGTTCTGCCCAAGAACCAGTCAGAAATTATAGACGGTGTTTGCTATTGAGAAGAAAAAAAAAGACTTAATTTAGTGTTTTAATTGGTAATGAAACACGGTTGTGTTTCATCAGAAGAAAAATCAGACAAATGAATTATCTGGGTACTGAAATGCTACCATGGTGACTCACTCCAAATTCGGCTGCACTGCGTGTCCTGTGACATAATGTGCTTTTTCTTCTGATGGAATCAGTAGAAATTCTGGAACCCACAAACATCCTGAATGACCCACTGTTCTTGTCATATATCAGAGTGCCCTGACAAATGAGACAGTCCCCAAAAATGCAGGGAGCACTTTGCCAACTGACGTGTCACCAGCTATGGGGACAGTCTGAAAGGCACGATTCATTTCACATGGAGAAGCACACATCTTGGAGCACTGAGTGTGTATTTCTTCTGACCTAGGTCGAAATCAAGTGCACAGCTTTGGAGCACTTTCAAAAGCCAATTTAATACCATTATGCTTGGGAAGACGAGAAGGGGCAAGTTTCTTCAGGAGAGACTAATAACATTTGCCAAAGAGAAAGAGTTTTTGGCTCACAGATTTGTCACAGCTGATTTAAAATAGTATGGCTGTTTGACTGAGGGTGTACGTTCCTCGGATACAGAAGGATGATAACAAAAGGCAAAAAGTAGGTTTATTTGCAGTGGAATTTTGCCACATTTTTCCAGCTGGGGGCAGGAATTCTCATAAATTGACAGCTGCAGAAGGCAGTTAATCCAAAAGCTAATCTCTGCTTGTCCAAATCGCTTACAGACATGTTTGCAACACATATATGAGGGTTTCCGTGTGCATGTTGATGAAGCCAACAGGAAGAGAGCAGCCCATGGCGTGAGTGCACCTCCTAGCAAGAAGCAGGTGGTGGGGAACGCTCGCCCTCACTGGCTTCCACAGTCACCTCCTCTGGCAGCTTGCTTGGCCATACTCAGTGGATTGCTCAAGCAGCTGCTCTAGTCCTGTGCAAACCTGTTATGCTGAACCTCCAAAGCAAGCTGATTTTGCATTTTATTGTTCAGATCACCATAGAGACTATTAGGAAAGGCAGTATCTACCACAAGAACAAACAAAGCTTACTTGATTCAATCTTTAATTCCAGACCCTACTTCAGCTTTTATATTTGCATTTACATTTTCTTTTGTCAGCAGTCTTTCTTCCCTTATCTTCTCTCCCCTACATTCTCTCCTACTTTCACTTGATCATTATCTGCCGTCCCAAATCTCTTTTGCCTCCTTTTTCTCCACAGCCATCTGTGCTCTGCTTCTCCCTGGCCTTGTGCATTTAAGGACTGATTTAGCTGATAAACTGAAGGAGTACCAGGCAGGGCAGCCTCATCTCCACAGCAAAATAATGGTCATCTGCCAGGAGACCAGCTGAGAGTTTCAATCCATTCAGAAGAGGAAGGAGTGGCAGCAAAATTTAGTAACAAAAAAATCCTCAATTTTTAACACAGTCAGACACATAGCAAAGCAAGCAAGCAAACACACAAATCTCACATCAAAGCCAAAAGAAAGACAGGAAATAACATCTAAACAAAATTTCCATAGGACCATTGGCATTCACCTATATGCTGCTTTCTGTAATTCTATCAGCTCCAACATCTTTGCTTGTACACGAGCACTTGTGCATATGCACATAGATCTGAAACTGCTCCAAGCAGGTCAACTTGAGTTGACTTGAGTTGGCTTTTGCTGAACAACCTCAACTTCTTGCTATATTGCCTATCTGCCCAAAACCTCTTTCTGTATTGCCTACTTGCCCAAAGCATAAAGCGATCCTACAGCCAAGAGAGTTTACTGTTCCTTCTGTAGGTGTGAGGTGGGTGTTTCATGTGGGAAATGTCAGCACTTAGCAAAGACAAGAAAAATCCATCAACACTGAGGCAGTGAAGAGATGGAATCCCAGTGGCTTTGTGAATGGACAAAATGCATGCTAAGTAGGCTATATGAACAGGGGAACAATTGGGCATGAGCAGAAGGTAGAATATCTAAAAAGTGAAGCTATTCTTTATACAATGTCCCTCAAACAATAAACTGAGTATAAACTGACTGAATCTGCAAAAATACAAAAAACGCAGCTCTTGGAGGCAGTCTTTAAAAAGAATTAGACAAATAGTCTAAGAAAGACAAATATGTACCAAGACTTCTCAGCACTAGTCACCATCTTTGTACACTATTGATGTGCCTGGGGGAATTTTTGACTAGAAAACCAAACATTCAAGAGTTAACATTGGGCATGTTACAAAATTCTCAAAATCAATAGCCAGCTCCTGCATTTCTCACTGAAACCCTTTAAGCTCAAATAATTCCAATGTTACACAGAAGTTTGTAAAGAAGACAGGATTTATTTTCATATTCTTAACTGGAAGTAAGTTGGCACAAGAAATAAAGAAAAGCTATTGTTTGCATTTGAGGAGTTTCCATTTTTTCCCTAGCAGCATTTTCCACTGTGTACTCGCACGGCACTGGCAAACAAGCCAGTAATGTATAACATACAATTTTTTCACCCACTAACTTGAATCACAGATACATGAAGTTTTGAGTATTGCATGTGCCCCTCTAACACAACGTGGTATTGCTCCCACTGTATTCATCTCAGTTTTTCATTTTTTCTTTATATTTTCAAGATTCAGCAAACTGTTCTACTCCCAGGTATCGCTGACTCACACGTTCACAGTTAAATACACTTAACTTTTAAGAGCATTACTTACTGAAAAACCAAATTTGGGAGCTCTTATCACAAAAGCCCAGGCAAAGCCAGTACATTTCATGAAGTTGCCTTACCTTTTTTCTTTGGAAGTTCACATCGAGTTTCATTGAGGCGCACTTGTTCAGTGTGTTCAGTCGTCTACAGAGGAAAGCAAATTCAACAGATTAGCTGCCTCTGACTAAAGGGCATGACTTTTCATAAGTTCAAAAGCTTTCCTGTTATCTGCCTGTAAAGTGCTAACTGCATTCAACAGGTTTCAGAAAATGATACTGTTCATATTATTCCAAGCTATGAAACGGCAGTGTTAAAAGGGCGTCCTAGCTTTACATTCCTTGATAGTCAGTTTTTCTATATTGCTTTTTAATTTATAGATACTAAAGCACTTGACAAAGGAAACTGGCATGAACAAAACATCTCTGATGTATGGGGAAATGACAAGAGAATAGGGAGGTAAATTGCTTTCTGTAGGAACATAACATACCTGGTCTAAAACAATTAAATGTAAATATTAGGAGATTTCAAAGCACTCGTGAAAGACAAAACAAGAAGTCAGTTTTGGATTCAGTTCCTCAATTTGGTAGTTAGTACAGCTTTTAAAAAGCTGACACAAAGAAGAACTTTTAGCAATTAAATACTTTTTTCACAGCTGATAGTTCCTTCCCTAAGCATATGGGTCTTAAAGAAAGGTTAACACACATCAAAGGAAACAGATTTAACATCTTCTTCAAGGATTTCTCATTATTTTTGACCATGACTTGTTTTCAACGATGTTACCAGGATCTCTGCAAGACTTCTGCTCTTTAAATACATGGCTATTCCATGAAGATAATGGGTTGAAACAACAATCTGATAACGATTGAAAGTGAGTACATGTTAGTGTGTGTCCATGTGCAGAGACAGAGCACAAGAAAATGTGCTCTTTCAGTAGTGAACCTACTACGCTAAGCGTAATTTCTTATTTTTTGTTTATACTCAAAAGTCCAAATTCATGAAATCATCCACTTTCTAAAAGCATAGGCTCAGAGTTAAATACGTTAAATTGTAAACATTTTCGTGATTTAGGGCTGAAATATGAGCAGAGTGAGAGCGGCATGTGCCCATAACATGCTTCAGTGGGCTGCCTGTACCTCCTAAGTCTTTGCAGCAACAGCTGCCCCTTGTTTCTGCACCCCAGGAAGAGGCTGCAAATCTCCAGAACTGACAGCATTTGAAATATGTCTGGTAAGTTACAAGGACATGTGAAAAAAAAATCACATCAATGATATAATCTCTCATACGACACTAGAGCATTACGGCATTAGCATCCTCCTCCCTGGCACTTGTAAGATTTAAAGCCCTTTCAAACAGCCACTGCTTGTAAAGAACGGGCTCACCAACTGCAGACCTTCCAGAAAAGAAAATTCCCTTGCCAAGTACCACCTGCTCATTTGTAGATAAAATGCTCCTCCTTAACTTAGGCCAATAAAACCCTTATGCCATATCAGAAAAGCCCTATGCTCATCACATTAATGTGAGTATAATGAATGCACAAGCACACCCCACATGCATGGTAGCCATGTTCTTGTAATAAATTGCAGGCTTTGTGGCTTTGTAACACTATCTTCAGCCTTCTGCCCAGAGATACTCCTCCTCAGGGGTTACATCTATAATTGCAAAACTCATCTTTTGCCCAAACAAGGAATTTCACAACCCAAAGTTGCATTTTCTCGGGCTCCAGCTGAGCAATGTTCTGTGCTTGTTTGGATAAATTTGTGTATCGATATCAACTCCAAATACACAGAGGCACGGACACATGTGAGCTGGGGTCAGCCTCTTCTCTCTTGTAACTAGTGACAGGATGAGAGGGAATGGCCTCAAGTTGCGCCAGGGTAGATTTAGGCTGGACATTAGGAAATTCTACTTTTCTGAAAGAGTGGTCAGGCGCTGGAATGGGCTGCCCAGGGAGGTGGTGGAGTCACCGTCCCTGGAGGTGTTCAAGAAACATTTAGATACAGCGTTGAGAGACATGGTTTAGTGGGGTTATTGGTGGTAGGTGGATGGTTGGACTAGATGATCTTATAGGTCTTTTCCAACCTAGCTAATTCTATGATTCTATGATTCTATGTTCAAAGGACTCCAGCCCAACTTTCTATTTGTGGAACCAGCTTCTTCTGAGAGGTGAACCAGAAGCTCAGACCTCAGTCCCTACACCTCTGCACTAGCTGCCCTGTGCTGGAAGATACAAGCTCACGGCTGCATTTCCACCTTGCTCTGCTTCATGGACATGAAACTTGGCAGCTGCACATCTGAGCCAAGCTGACGCAGTGACTTCATGTGGAATAAGCCCACCTAGTCAGCAAAAAGTATGACTGAAAGTGTATCAGGAGTTCTCTATACTTCGATTCACCTGAACACTGCAGTACCCTCAGTCTATGTTTCCTGTCAGTGTGAGTGAGACCTGGGGTTGTCCTGAGATTCCACCTGAGACTTATGGGTTGGGTTTCTTTCCTCTGTCTGACAGACTGGGGATGAAAACCAGGCTCTGCTGGACCCTGTCTGACTCAGCACCAGCCAGAGTGCAGCCAGACTAGGGGCTGGGAAATCCTATCATAGAGTTCCTGTCACAGAATCATTTGAGTAGGAAGGGATCATTAAAGGCCCAACTCCCCTGCAACGAGCAGGGACATCTGCAGCTCAGTCAGGTTGCTCAGAGCCATCCAGCCTGACAGTGAATGTCTCCAGGGACTGGGCATTCACCAGTTCTCTGGAAGAGAAGATGCAGAAGAAAACAGTTCACCTGTGGGAGCCAACACTTCTTTCACTCAGTATGATGCTGTTTGCCATCTAAAAGCACTAGAGCACGCAACGCGCTTTAGGAGCAGAAGAAAGAAGAAAGAGACAGCCAGCAGCTTAACACTTTGCAGAAAGTGTTGTGGTATTTCTGTACGAAAGGGTTCCTTCTTAAGCACAGAAAGGTGCAGAAAGCTCACGGTCAAACAAACAAAACCATCCAAAGCAATTGCCTTCCCGCTAACTGCATTAGTCTCAGCAGAGAATTGACGGGTCAGCTCTATCCAAGTGGGTATCATTGCTCAAATTGGAGTCTTAGAAAGCCACAGCATTGTCCTGGCCACTTTCTAATCTGGCTTTTCTACAAGGAAATAAAACTACTTCTTAATTGGAGCCAAGGGCTCAACCTTAGGTTTTAAATTTACGCATCTACAAAACAATGGCATGCTGTCTGGGGCTCTTCCAGTACCATGGAAAGAATTGCCAGCGAAATTAGAGAACTAATGATCAGATTTGTTAGCTTGCCTGTTACTAACAACTCCAATCAAAGTGAGTCTGTTCCAACTTCTTACACACTGTTATGTGCCAGCAGTGGTAGAAAGCCTTTCTCATCTGCTCGAAGTTGTTACATGATTGTCAGCCAAGTCCTCAACAAATCTTTCTAAAACCAAAAAATAAAAGTCTCTAGCTATTAATGTCCTGGCCAAAGTAAGAGAGGCACTACATGGGAAAAGGGCTCCTGCTAACAAAACACAAAATCTGGACATGAGAAAAGGCACAAATACCACGTTAAATAAACACAGGAGAGGTGACTATATAGAAAACAAATCACTTAGGATGCATTTGAATGCTTGTCTGGAAAGCTCAGCAGTGTTTAGAAGAAGCTTGGAAAATATTCACTATATTAAGTACTTCCCTGCTAATGTTATTTCTTCTCCAGGTCATCATAGGTGAACACTACGGTGAAACATCACCTTGGTGTTGAAAAGTGTCCCTTGATACAATGCTTAAACATACGAGGAGTGATTCAGGTGCCCAAACAGGAGTCTAATGCTATTTTAGATCCCCAGAAGTATCAAACCAGGCCTTCAGGTGCTGCAGGTGCCCTTGGTCAAGCCAGCCCATGAGCTGAGCTAAGCTATCTTAGCAGATCTGAAGTGGCACTGGACACAGGCACTTAGGGCTACGAATTCCATTCCCAGTGCTGCACTTCTTAACCCACATGATGGAAGTTGATCAGCAGAAGAAAATGTCTGCATTTTGCATACTGTACAGCACCAAGCAGTGCTTAGAAATAAATACAATCTTGTAGCAAAGATTATCTGGAAAACCTCATGGGTGACCTGTTGCCCTGCTTGAAAAGCCACCTAGATAATAGAAAATCAAATTTGAAGTGACTTGGAGATCCATGAATTCCTCAGGATCTGTTCAGCAGCTGCATGCAGCAGGTGCTGGGTAATGTGGAACAGAGTACCATGTCCAGCGGGGTGGGGAGGGCTGGCATGGACTGCAGCTTTGGCTGCAGCATCTCCTACCTTTGCAGATCTGAAAGTATCCTTTGTTATGAACCATGACCAAGCAAACACATTTATAGTTCTCTAAACTCCTCTCTGAGGGAAATCCTACTCTATTTCTTCGTTTTATTATTACTCCTAGCCAAGTTTAGGTGCTGCATACAAATGCCCCTAGATGGCTTCTTCTGGTGCGAAGGAATTTGGGAAGGACATATGACTCCTCATGTGGGGCTGTGCTGAAGACTGAATGCTGAATAAGGGCCTTCCCAGTACCAGACGGCCTGGTGGCAAAGCTTGCACTGGCACATCCCTACTCCACTAGTTTTGTGTGTGAAGACAATATGCTACTTTCCAGTCCAATCACTTCTATCATTGCTGCAGCTGAATGAGGTTATATGTTCACACAAAGTGAACCAACTCTACTTGACATCAACAGGAGGCATTCAACTGAAATCAAAGCAGGGCTTTCTTTCCAGGGTGCATCTGGAGAGTCTGGCTTACTTCCTAACAGCACCCACAGCAATTTAACTCAGTAGATTATGCTGACTATACTATCACTGTTTCAAACTCTAATAGTATGGTATCCCATATACAGTGACTTTTGGATTGCTAACCATCATAGAGACATAGAGACATAGACTACAGAAAAGGAGGCTGCTGGCTGTTTGGCACAGTTCAAATTTAAAGAGCCTTATTTAGGGCCCTAGTATCAGACTTGTATTTCATACTTGTTCTTTATATTCCTAGTCACTGTATTTACATGAATACAAAAAGTACAACATGGCTTGGCTTTTCCTTCTCACCCTCTTATCACAGTGGCCACAAAAGTTCCCAGAGCAGAGTTTATTGCTGCTATTTTGGAAATGACACAGAGATTCTGCTATAAAATTTTCATGCCCAATTATTATTTTGGCGGGCTGACAACACTTGCCTGCAGATTGCACGGCAATTTTCTATTGTTTGTTACTCAATAAAATCTGAACGGAATCTTTTGATAGCAAAAAAGATACGCGTCTAACCCAAAGGCTTCCAATTTGGGCTTTGCTCTGCCAAATTTTCAAATGATATTGTAAACAGCAGGAGTGTTAGAATATCTCAAAAAGGTCACAGAAATCTTTTGCAGCAGGGAGTTTTAGGCTTTCTGACTAAAGTACTACCAGCTGCCATAAAAAAGGCTCCTCTGCATTTGTGCCTCTTACTGTCTTGTATATTGAATGTCATAGAAAACTGATTATAATGAGGTTAAGAATTTGATTTCAATCCAGAAGAGCAGAGGAATTCAGTGTTTAAAATTATTCTCCCAATAAAAAGAAGAACCCTACTTTGTTTACTACCATGGCCAGAATGCACTATTAGCTGATGTGAAGGCATGGCCATGCATCGCTTTGAGGGCAGTGGGAGTTTTGGGTGTATAAAGAATGGAAGTTTGGCACCCAACCTGGTAATCTGTATCTGCAGAAATAATAACCAACCTTTTCTTAGCTTTCCATTGCAGAAAAGCGTGTCACAGCCCGCAGCTCTTGAATGACAGATATATTGGCATTCACCTTGCGCTAACACCACCACAGAACAAAGCAATGGTAGAAAACTGGCCGCTATGGTTAGCAGAGCTGTGAGGAATTACAGTACACTGGAAAACTTGGAAGATGTTGGTTCAGTCACTAACACAGTAACACAGCTTGTAACAGGGGGAGCGGCTGACACTGTTTGCTCTTTCTGGTGAACCAGAAACTTGACATTTGGCACAACTGCTTTTTATAGGTCTGTCACTCTCAGCTAAACGTTTAGAGCTGCTGAATTACTGCAAATTAAAAGTCTGCAAACTGAAAAAATGACTCTCCCATCTCTACAGCCTGGATATAATGCTTCTCTTTCTACCTGGCTCATACACAAAGCATCTTTTCCTTCTAAACTATAAACTGTTTAAAAGAACTCAACAAAAATTAAAGCCAAAGAATGTCATTGTCTGAATAAAATCATTACAGAAGTTACTAGACAGTCACTAAAACCATTATTTTTGAATAAAATAATTTGGAAAGACCTGTGTCAAGGCTTATGTACTGTAGGTCTTGGCAGTATCATTCCATTTAGGCAAATATAATGCATTGTCTTAATCAGTACATCTCTAGTTTATTTTCTAGAATCTCGTATTTCAATAAAAGAGAGAAAAAAAGCCAAACACCAATTTCCAGCTTGTGTTCCACTCACAAAGAAATCACCAAAAATGTAAATCTAGGGTAATCACTTAGGCATATATATAAGTCTACAGAGTCTGAAAGAGCAAAAGGTGAGCTGTTACCACTTAGCTGAATAGGTCTTGGATGCTTTTGATCATAACTGAAGTGCCACTATTGCTAAGTACTTTAGAAAAGAAAGGCTGGGGAGAGTCCTAGAGCTATGCTATGACTGTCACTCACTGTTTGCTCTCATGACAATGGGATAGGGACTGAGATCATACTCGCAATTTTGGATGGTGCTTCAATTTTGTGGGAAAGGATAGGTGGAAGGGACTTCAACCTGCTACCACTTCTCAATTCTTAGACTACAGAAAAGTGGTGCCAGATTAAAGCGGTGTGATGTACGTATGTGTGGGGAAAAAGGTTTCTTAGGCATGGGCATAGAAATCCTTCCCACTAGGCCATACAGAACAGCAATTAATCAAGCTTGCAGGCATTCTTGAGAGCAATTACTGAAGGATCCAGTTTTTTCCTGCAGACTTCTTCTGAAAAATAAAGGTTACTACAGAGATAAAATGAATATTCTGTTCCCTGTATCTGTGATACACAAATTGAGAAGTAATTTGCAGCAAGGGATTTTTGGGAGAGCGTTCTGACAGGTATGCACAAGAATATCCTGGATACTCCAGGAAGGATGGCAAATCCTGGCCTGGTGTCAACGGTTTACGGGCGTTAGGCCTGATTCCGTGACAAAGGGGACGGGGGACCCAAGGGCCCACGTCCCGGGAAAAGGGGAAAAGGGTAGGGAGATGGCCCTGAGAGCAAAGAACAGCGGCAACAATCTGAGGAGAAACAAACTAATTTACTAAATAAAATATCGGAATGCAAAACAACACAATATAATACAATATAATTACAATTTAAGCTGATAAATCCAACACAGAGAGAGAGAATGTCCCAAAGTCAAGGTAGGCCTTACTCTACTACCGACGATAAGACGGCTGGAGAGCGAGGTGCTGCCAAGACGAGAGACGGCGGAAAAAGGGACGAGGTCTCGTGATCTGCAAGTTTTTATACTGCGAGCTTCTATCTTTTCCCTCCGGCTGGAAAATGGTAACAGAGGAGCAAAGTACCGTGGGGACTGTAGTAGTCCTTCTCTTCTGAGAACTAGGTATGTCCACTACATGATGTTATGATGTGGAATACCAATAACCGAAAATCACAAAACCATGACACCTGGAAAGATGGACTAGATTAACTGCCTTCCAGCCCCACCTTCAGTCATTGCAGGAAACCCTCTCTGAGGTCCTCTGTCACATCCTCATTAATGCCTGCGAGCACTGTGCAGTGTGCCATGGAACAGTGTATGTGTACTCTCTGATGACTTTAGCCACAGTCGCAGAAGGGCAAATAGTTTTGCTTAATATTTTGATGCTAGAGTTGTGGAAGTTTTCATTACATGTAATAAAGCCTGTTTGGTTAACGGCCTTTGATGCTCCTTTGTCCTTACTGAAGTGGAGAGGAAAAGAAACTAACCTGAGATGACAGTAGGAGAAATAAGATACATTACAGTGTCTCTGTAATGAGGTTTTGCAGAATAACCACAGAATTGTTGCTTCTTAAGTCCTGAGGGGCAGTACTAGTGCAAAGCAATACAGTATATTCATCACAGGCAGAGAACAAAAAGCTAGAAAAACAGCAAACACAAGCCTCTGGGAAGGGCAGACCAAAGAGTAGTTGTAGTAGCTGCAGTGCTATAGGGCTCTGGTTCTAATTCTGTTGGTGATGCCAAAAGGAGAGTACCAAGGGAATCACAGCAACGCGAAAGTCATGATTGCAGCCAGAGAAAGTACTTGCTGAATTCTGTGCAATAAGGTTCTATCTTTTCAGCTGTGCTTGGACATAGAGTTGTTCATGTGCAAGTCAAATATGACTCCTTCACTTATTCAGAATTTCCTTGTATTACTGCTGGTTCTTTGTTGAAATGAAGGGGTTTCAAATCCACTGGATTTGGGTCCTTCTCGAATCTTGTGTCTTCTCCAACCTTAATGATTCTGTGACTCCATGACTCTTGTGCTAGGCTGCTATGCTAAAAGCAACAAACCAGCTCATGTTTTTAAATTATCACAAAAGAAACTTTAGGTGTTATTTACCTGCAAAGAGGTTCTACAAGGTCCTTGTCAAGAAAATCATGATCTTTCTTTACTGCAGCAATGTCAATTGGAAACTGGGAGTCTATAAAAGGAGACACAATATTAAGATGACTGCTTGCTATTTGAATGAAAATAAATTGTCTACAACAAAAATGCTTTGCATGTACTTGCTCGCTGAAATCTAGTACGACTGACTTCACTCAGCTCTGGTTCCCTTCCAGCTCTATCAGTGACCCTTCCAGTCACTTTATTATTTTTTTCTCTTAAATGCATAGCTGAGCGTCCTGCGCAACAAAGAGACAGTAACATTATTTCACTTTGGCTTTAATAAGATATTAAATTGTTGGCTGGTGCCTAACACAAACAAATGAGATCAGAGAATTACCAACATGCTTTCATTATCCAACATGAGCAATAAGGTTCTCTGTTCCCATCAGAGCAACTTAATGAATTGCTGGATAGACTTTTCCCATGAAACTGGAACATTCTGAGCTTTTTGTTTTTAATACAACAACAATTTCAGACCAAGGGCTACTCACGTAACAGATGAAAAAATGAACTGAATTATAACCCTCAATACCAGCCAAAAAGCCAGACTAGTGTTCTGGAAGCTGACATTTGTAATGAAAAGTGACATGGCTGCAACACATTAGTGGGCTCCATAACAGTGGGACAGGCTCCAGTATGATGGCTGCGCTCCAGATCGCCCTGCCATGTTTAGGCACCACAGCGGGAAGCTGAGACACAGGGACCACAGCCAGCATTTTCAGACACTAGTGCTTAACATTTATATAATAGATGCCTGGAAAAATGACCTTGTTTTCAGAGAGGCCAGCTGTCTAAAGCACGTATTGGCTGTAGAGGGACTGTGGGAGCCCAGCATGGGTTGCATTTTGGAGAGAACATCCCTGTGAATTCGGCAGGCACTGGACTCTCCTTTCTCTGGTGGAGAGAGGAAGTGAGATACTCTGACTGTAACACAGACACAAAAGGTACTGCTGGACACCGAGGAACTGAGGTAGATGGACAACTATATCACCTTAGGGTGTCAGGTTTAACAGTCCTAGTCCCCTGCTGAATTTAATAGAGCCCACCTGGCTCCTGCTGAGCTGTGCTGAGCTCTCTGAGCATCTCTGTGCAGACACTGGCTCTCCCCAGTGCACTTGTGAGGCCCACTGGCACCAGCAGGCCCTCAGCGGTCCAGGACCTCAGCGGGCTGTTAGGAACCACAGAGGTGTCCCCAGCACCGCACTCCCCACCACTCCCAGCCCCGCAGGGCTGGCTCTGACCCACAAGGTTCCTTGGCTTGGCAAGGAGCTGTGCTGCCTCCAGACCCAAGCTGACCCTGGACAGTGTCCAGCGGGGCTTGGCAGAGCTGCACGTTGGCTAACAGGCCCGAGTGGACCTGAGCTGGCTCTGGCAAGAGAAGAATAGGCAGTTTGGAAAAAATGAGGATCAGCTGCAGTTTCCCTGTCAGCACCAAGCTACAGAGAGCAGAAAAGAAACATTCCCACTCCCTAAACTGCTCCTGAGTGCAGCAGCAGTGTAAAGGCTTGCCCTGTCCTCCAGGATGACACTTTCTGATCATGACTGTCATCCACCCACCACAGAAGCATTCAGGAGGGGACGCAGCCATGTGCACTGAGTTAGCACTGCTGTATTTGTTCTTTTTGCTCTGCAGTGAGAGGAGGAGAAATACGAAACGCAGCTCAAGTGGTTCACTTCTGGTAACTGCAAAGTTTTCAATCTTTTCTTCAGCAAGTCTGAAATTTTCAAAAACGTTCAGTATTTGTAATCTTATTTCTGAAGGTTTAGGAAGTTTCAAAAAAAAAGAGACCTATGTATTTGGATTTTTTGTACCTTTTCTTCTGTTAACCTTCAAGGTTTACACAAGCTGTATCCCTGTGTTTTTTTCCCTGGCCTTGAGGGCAGGAATCTTACTTTTCTTTAGGCATTCATGCAACTCCAGCAGCTGAGGCTTTGTGAAGCAGCCAGCCACAGCAATAACTCACTCAAATGCAGAGCTGGCTGACTGCAGCTCTCCTGGAAAGGACCCACTGAGCTTTCAGTTCTGCACAAACAGGAGCAAAACTTACCCTCGTAGAACTGAGCATACTGGGGGAATCCAGCTGCACGTAACCAGTCACACGCTTCCTTTGCTTCAATTTCTGAGGAGAAAGAGAAAAGAGTTCACACTTTGTTATTCTGCATTAGAAGTACTTTAATTACAAGGAAATAGCAAAGAGACTTGGTAATAGATGCTCCCTGCTTAAAAGCATTATTATCATTCAGAAGTATTTTTTCATGGCATCAGAAAATAGAACCCATCAAAGAAATCCACCTGCATCCATAGGTCTCCAGGGTTTGCACAGCTGTCTGGTGCACGGAACAAGAACACTGAAGTTTTAATCACCTCCTCAGGGAAGGAGAGCTGCTCAGCCAGCTCTGTGGCTCTGGGTCCTATCCACCCACATGGGTAAACTGCTGGGGAGAGGCAAAGATGAAACCAGGTGGAAATGAGATGACAGGGAACATGCTCCAGGTTTTCTCCTTCCCTGACACTTCTCACAGAAAAGCCAGGAAAAGCTTTCGACAGGTTTAATGCTACAGGTGGGATGCACCTGCCTACCTATAGCCACCTGAACTCAATTACGTAGAGTACCTCCACAGTTAATAGACAGTTACTTCTGAAGGGTGATTCATTTCACCTTGAAGTGGTGTCTAGAATAGGCGGGATAAATCACTTACTGACAACGCTCTCCTCTTGCGGCTGTTAACACAGGAAGGATAAACTGCTAGCTGCAGGTATGCCTATGCAGCCAGATGAAATAAAGACTGTGACAGGCAGCAACTTCCAGCACTGCACCCCAGAGCACTCACTTTTCTTTCATTTTAGTCTGCTTCCAAGCCTATTTGGGACTGCTTCAGTTATCTCTCTTCAAGACAAATCTTCTCTTGAGAAGGCTAGCACTAAGCAGTGCAGAGATGAATCAATTTGTCTTATTTTCTACCTGAAGCACAGGCACAGCTTTCTCTGGACTACCTTTCCACTTTCAAACAGCATTCACTCATAAGGCATTGGAACAGGCACCCAGGGAAGTGGTGGAGCCACTGCTGCTGGAAGTGTTCAAGAAATGTGTAGATGTGGCACAGGGGAACATGGTTTAGTGGGCATGGTGAGGATGGGCAGATGGTTGGATTAGATGAACTTAGAGGTCTTTTCCAACCTTAATGATTCTGTGATTCTATGACATAAACTATTTTCTTGGAAGAGGTGCAGGAGGCCAGTTGGACAAGAGATCTGTCCCTCCTCAGTCTGGGGCTGACAGCAAGGATAGGTGAGTTTCAGGAATGGGAGAAAACCACGCTCAAGACACAGACATTCCCCAACTTCTGTGATAATCCATTCATGTTGATATTATTGTCACTCAACTGTTACCAAGAACAACTAAAAATAAAGGAACACCCAGATCCACATGGATTGCTAGTGAAATCTGGGCAATGCTTCCTTGCCACTCAGATCTAGACAGTAACTACCACCTGATTGGTTCTGCTTTACAAAATCAGAGTCAAAACACAGACCTGCATCTCTTATTTTTGCAAAATTTAGATGTATGTCAGCTAAGGAATGGAGTGTGCAGGTGTGAAGAAAGTAGACATTTATGTTGCTTATTATCTGATCTGAATGAATCAGTCAAGAGTTTTGGCATATTTGCAGCTGTAAAATCTAGGCAGTCATAATATGAAACCCTAAATATAAAACAAGCAATGGAACTAGAAAAATAAAATCAGGCGCAGTTGCTCTTTTGCATGTTCTGCCTTGCATGCAAAAATATCCCACTCATAAATCTGTTTTGTACTAAAATGCACTTTTATAGATAGGAGATGCTGACACAAAATTTTCCCCATGCAATTCTGTTCAAATCCTCCTAATGACTTTACCCACTGAAGCTCACCATAAAACCAGCTTTTAATACACTCTGCAGTATGTGACCCACACACCTTTTTCTGATCCTTCATACACTGAATCACAACAGTGAATTTTGTTGAAAAAATAAAAATGGAGAATACAAGGTCTACTTATCAAAAGCCCAATTTCCCAAAGATGATTAGACAGCCAGGAACAGCTCTGCAATGGCTGCAATCATTAGCAGTGCTGAATAGGATTTGCCACCAGGTCTTCATTTGCTTTGACATTAGCTCATGTCAAGGCCAAAAAACGGAGCATGAAAGTACATTCAGTTCTTAACACTGCACAAAAGAATGAGCAGCTAACATAAAATGTGGCTCTCGCTACTGCACATCTGTGTGCTGAAAGCACATCTCTATTATGTTCCAGTGAGGCTGAATATTTTTATTAAACGCTTGGAGAAAAGACAAGTCTTTATACTTTTGCTTAATTCAATCTCGTGAAACACAGATGAATCAATCCCATTTCAAAATGTATTTTACAACTCATAACAGCTGTACGTACATTCTAGCTTCATCTAGCCTGGAAGCACAACTAACAGAGACTGTGGGTGATGGAGAATGCTACCATTTAATGCTCTTATATGCTTATCATATTTCAATGTTTTTTTGCAGTTGGCTGCTCATAGGAACTTGCTGAGGAATCTTCCTGCAGCTCCAATGAGATCGAAAAATCTCCAGTTGCAGTGGGTGGATAATTGTAGTCAACAATGTCACCCATTTAGTATTTGCTTGAGGCTACTGTTGTTTAAGGGTATAGTTTTTAAAGGCTCTTTGTAACATACATACCCCCTCAAACTCAAACTGATTGACAGATTAACTTCTGCCTTCAAATCTTTGACCATCTCTTCCATGAAGGCATCCACTGGGAGTATTCTAATTTTCTGAACGATCACCTCAAACAAACAGATGCAGACTTGAACAAGATTTGCAAAATCAGCTTTGAGCACACTGTGTCTCAGACACGTATCGCTGCCCAGTTCCTCTCACTCACTCTTTTGCTTTTAGGTCTCACTCAGAGGAGAGCAGAAAGGGAGAAGTGCAATGTGCTGTTGGCCCAGGCAAAAGGATGACTTTGCTCACATCACTGAACTTCTTCTTGTTAAAGGCACTTGTTTTGGCCATTCCCCTCTTGTCTGTTATTCAAGTTCGAGTGGAAAGGCACAAGCATTTGCTCTTCAGCAGAGATGAAAGCTGATTTCTGTTATCTCACTTCGGGCATGTAATCCAAGTTACAGTTCAGTATGCAATACACATTTTTTCATTACTGGATATTTTAATGCTTAAAATACAATTTGAGATGCTCAATTTAACATTCTCTATTTGCTTTTTGCTGCTTGCTAAGCCAAGACTTATTTGGGAAGAGATGAGCAGAGCACCAAAAAGACCTCACTGAAGATGTCAATGGAGGGTTGCAGAAATATTTTTGGCAGCATTGGTCTGGTTCTGCTCCCACGTCCAGGGTAAAGCAGCTGTCAAAGCCAGCCTGCGGCAGCTGTGCTGCTTTGGTGCAATCCTGCAAGCACCTGGAAAACAGCATGTGTTCACAGGTTGTCAACTGCATAAAGAAGGGCTGTCACACTGAGAAGAGTGATTTGAGCAAGGACATGGCTCCTAGATTTGTGCTGAACGCTTGGCAGGAGCCACAGAAGCATGCAAACCCAGCCTTAGGGATTGCATCTCCTGGCTCCTGTTGGGAATTTGGGAAAGTGAAATTGTGGGGTTCTGTGACCAAAAGGCTGCTTGCCCCAGCTGATCTGACAGTGGGTTTTTGCTTATGCACTACTGTACTGTTCTACTGCCTGAAAAACAGTCATGGATAATTTTCCACTTGCTTAGGTAGCAGCTAATGACAATCATTCATTAGTGAGGTAAGGCAATAACTCACTTGCAAATACCGACATGCATCTCTATGTCTCATAGAGCTGGAGTTCTCAGGGTTTTTTTTTGCTTTTAGTTGAAGCTTGGCAAGAAACAATTTATTCTTTCCATTCCTCTTTTGTACTGGTAACAAGTTACAGCTGATACTCACTTCCTTAAAAGTTCTTCAGCCATATTCTTGGGGAGCCATAATCATGGAGTTATAGAGTCATTTAGTTTGGAAATGACCCTTCAGATCACCAAGACCAGCCATAAACTAACACTACCAAGTTCACCACTAAACCACACCCTTAAGCACCCACAAAGATGAGGCTGATGATAGCCTCCAGGTCCTCTCCTCCATCAGGACTTGCCAGGAGGTTCATGCAAAGTCCCCTGCACACACATGTCACTGCTGACCTTCCTCACATCTTGCACCAGGGGCACCTCAGAAGTTGATCCCTGCTTCACCAAAACCTTTCAGTGCACATATGCAATCAGTGGCTTAAAACCTTGTCACACTCCTCCTCAATCAGCCAAGCCATTGGGTTTTATGTTTTTTTTTTTATTCCTTCAGGATTATTTCTTAATCTTCCTGGAGGTGTCCCACTGTGTAGAAAATTGAATGTGTATCAGAGACACTGATAAAATAACCCAAGGCAAACACAGCATAGTAGAGACTGAAGTGCAAATCTCATATCTCTTTTTTGATTTATTTAAGATGTAAGTAGAATCTAATAAGGAAAACCAAAAAACCGGACAGATGGCAAGAGCACAGCTGGGATATGGCTTCAAGTCCATGTTTGGTGCTAGGTTTGCACTCATCTCCTATATACCCCGTGAATGCTCTGCCTATTCTGAGGCTGAAATGGAATGGTGTGTTGCAGTCTTTCTTCCACCCAATACCTTTCCTAACTCTTAATGAACAGCTTGAACAGTGCCTGACACCAGAAGACTCCAGCAGTCAGTGGTTCCTGATGTAGATCTTAACCAGCCTGCCCCCACCCTGCTGACTCCTTCTCCTACTTCCCTCTATGACGTACCAACTCTTGGCCAACCCCCAGGTGATCTGTTCAACCCTCTAAGCTGGCAGAAGAGTAACCCCAAAATGTGGGAATGCCGCTAGATTAGCAAGCTGACCCAGCGTCCCCAAGGGTCTCATTTAGTCCACGTTAACTGCATTACAATTAATCAAAGAAAACCAAACCACTGCGACAGCTGTTCCTCACATGAAAGAAAGAACTATCTAATAATCTGTTTAGTTAAAATCCCTGTAAAGAGAAAAGCATGGAAGCAAATTTGTTTTCTAGCTTAGGACCTTATTATTATGTCTGTAAGTATCAGTTACTACAGTTCTTCCCCTTCTCCCATCCAGACATTGGCAACTTCATCTTGTTTCTGCCTCTTGGCCACACTCCGTTTCCTCTCTGTTCTGCTTTAGTGTTTCTCTTTTCTTTTCCTCCTATGATTTTAAGATTCAGATATGTACAATGCAGCAAAAGAAACCGCAACAATAATAAAAAAGGTACAGAATTACCTCATCTATTGTGTTTATGTCAACTTTCTGTGTGATAACATTTATTATTTATCTGTCTGTAACAAATCACTATTTATGCTCTCTTTTTTATTCCTCACATCTTGCTAACCACTTAAATCTAATTTACTAGGTTTCAGATAAAATAACTGGGAGTGTTAGTGAAAATGATGGATCAAGTTGTTGGAAAGGAGTCTATTTTCTTGCACAGCCACATCAGTGAGCTCCACTGGAAGCCAGAACCTGGTCTGTTAGGTAGAATAGGTCTCAGTTCTGCAAGTGTTGTTTGGGAGCAGAGCAACAGTTAGGCTACAATTCACACGATTTGCAGCTAGTTAGTTTGATGATATGTTTTATGCTAACAAAGGATCAAAATCCTTGTCTTATTCTCTCCTTCAAGATGAGGAAAACTGTTGGGACAATGTCTACCTAGCATTTTAGGGTCAGCTGGGAGGCTCAGTTCAGTCTTGGGGTTAATAAGCTCCTTAACTTTCAGGAGCCCCAGTGGGGCTGTGAGAAACATGAACTAGACAGTACTGGGGGACAAAACACTGATCATGTCTCACGCCTGAGGCATGCTCAAGGCACACTGTGGGTGAGTTCAGCCTTGCCTAGATGACCTGAATGCATCCCTTTTGCCCTGTACACATGCCATGCCACAAAAAAAGCCATGTCACCTGCATGGTCCACTCATGGGGGCAGACGGGATCTGATGGAAAGCTCAGTTCAGGCTGGAGCTGTATGAGAACAGATCCAGTGTGTGTCAGTTTCTTCCCGCAGTCTGGGGTTGGGATACTTCAGTGGTTCCCACTGCTCTCTTGCCCCTACGTACCATATTCTTTAAGATCCACGTCACTGTTATTTTTCAGATGATGATTTAGAGTACTTCAAAAGTACATGAGCAGGACAGCGATTAGGTTGGTGGGAAGTACGCGTGTGATTCCTTCACCTGCCCATTAAAATAAGGCTACATTACTCCTCAGGTACTAACACTCTTAGAAATCTTGTCTGGAGGCCAAATGTCAAATTTCTGAAGATCTGAGATATCTAAACGCATCACTCCGTTGTCACTCAGCTACTACATAACACTAAAGACTATGAGGCTTCCAAAGAATGGCATTTGCTAAGTCACTTTGGAGTGAAGAAATTAACCTTAAGGAAGTGTTTAGGTGCTAAATTGTAAAGAACACTTTCCAAGGTCACAGCAAAACGGAGGCTCACACCTACAGCTTGCAAAGAGCAGGTTAATCCCCTAACTACTGGATCATTGTCTTTCTATACCACAGCAGGCAGGCTGGTGTAGATCATGGAAAAATATAAAGCTTTTCATGTTCCCTAAAGAAAAAGTCCAATGTGATGTAGTAAAAACAGACAAAATTTTCTGTAATGTTTTCATCTTGCACTATAGCCAACAGAATTCTTTAAATGGAAAAATTCATAAGTTCTATTTATAGGATAGCATAAATTTTTATGCAAAGTACATTGATTTCCCTGAAATTATTTACGCTTTTAGCATAATTTCTCAAGACCTCCATTTGAGGGAAGGCTTTCAGGTTGAGCTCTTACAGTTTGCCCCATCTCCTCCCACTCTGTAGGACTTTTCCAGAAGAATTCCAATAATAATGCAAAGGCAATTGTACCCATAAAATTACCATTTATAGCATTAATCTATCACAAATAAAACATAAGCATACAATGAATTTGTATTATATTACTACACTACGGTGCATACTCTTCAATAAATCCTGGTAATAACGTTTTCAAAAGTGGAATTACATTGGAATTATTTTATATCATGCTGTATAATTACTATTAGAGACAAGGTTCTGTTTTGCAACCAAGGAAGAAATAACGCTGTCAAAGCATTATTTTAATAGACATTAAGCTTTTGCAGAGTATTGCAGTACCAGTAATAATACAATAAAGCATGGACCTTTTAAACTACTATGGCTGAAAATAATTCAAATGTCAATAGAAAAAAAGATCTTTTCAAGCTCATGAGTGGTTTCTTTTTCTGTAGCTCTTTACACTTGGTGAATAATAGTCAGATGATGTCCATTCATACTTTGACTTTTCAGAAAGGATGAAAGTGGGAAGCATGATTATTTACGGACATGAAAAAAAATCTCATATACTGAAAGATGAAAAGATTGAGACTGTTTACCTTGGAGAGCAGATAAATAAGGAATGGTTATGATAAAAGGGTACAAAACCATGGCTAATATGAAAATAGGAAATTGAGAGCTTCTATTTACTCTGCTTCGTAGGACAAGGACAGGAAGATTAATGAAACTGAAGGAATGAAAAAAGAAAGAAAGCAATGTGAACTCATGAGTTTTTTTTTAAAGCAATCTATAAAACTCATTGCCAAAGGACACTGGGATTGGGAGATGAGTGGGCTCAAAACTGAGTTGTAGTCTTATCTGAGTACTCAGTGCTACTACTTCAGATTTGGAAAAGGATTCTCCTGAATTGGATAAATGAAACTAAACTGAAAACAGTGTTAAGAGATTAATTTTTTCTGGTTAGACGATCCCTTACTCAGCTTTTCCTTCTGAGCCACTGACATTTCTTGTGCTTAGACATAGCCTGGAATCATATTAAGTATTTCTTTGACCAACTGTGACAATTCTTTCATTCCCTCCTACACTTAAAGTCTGTAGAGTCCAGGTTGGATGGGTTACTCCTCATCAGCCTTTCACCTTCAGCTCGGCTGCGTTTCCCAAGAAGAAAAGTCTGTCATTCCAACCAGGAATTAGGATCTTAACTCCACTTTGAGTGAGAGGATTACGCTGAATTCCTTTCCTGAATTAATGGGATACTAGTTCAACTGCTAGGCCTGACATTTATAGCAGGTTCACCAGGCATGAAACTTTACGGGTCCAGGAACACTGTGTCTATATTAAGAGTCTTCACCTAAAATTGTCTCCCTAGGGAATTCTGCCCTTTTGCAGATTTCTAAGTAACTCCAGAGGTACAGGTGATGGAATGTTCGGCACAGTCAGGCACCTAAATGTGAGAATGCAATGAGACACAGACACCAAGTTTATCTGAAAGTCTCAGACATTACATTAAAAACACAGCAAAGATGTTTAACAGAGCCAAATGATGCCGAAAAGTCATGTCAGTGTTAGATGGTTCAAATATATGATGAAACCAAGATCCAGCTCTTCCTTCAGCATCCTCCCCAGGTCTTTAATTGCAGTTTACCATCATGACCACTTCTATTTACTGTTGATTTCCCTTTCTCCTTATCTTTCTTTATCTTCCACTCCAAAGTCCCTTAAAACTAACTCTCTGCCATCCATTACTCTGACATTTTTGCTTCTCACTATTCCACATCCATCCACTTTATGCAACCTTACTACATGTTAGTTTGTTACCTTTTTTTTTTTTGCCATATTCCTTTTTAATCTGTAAATCAGGATTATAAATTCCTCCTAACCGCCAAAATCTTTCCCTATCTTCAAATATCACTTTGAAATCGCTTTTCCTCTTAGCTTACAATTGATTTGTACAATGCAGCTACTTGTGATGACACTAATAAAACAATAGCCTGCATCCCACATGTCCTCTTGACACACTTTAAATGGTTATAAAAACTGATGTGAAAGTTATATATAGGGATCACAACATCCGTGGGTGAAGTGCAGCTGCATTAGGATGAAATGTGGCAGCTACATAAAGGAACGCTGCAGCAGTTTATGACAAGAAACAAGAATACTTTATCCTGCTGAAACTACTAGTGCGATTTATGAGCTAGATAAAATTCAAAAAATATATATATACTGGGAGCTGACAAGGACACCAGGCTCTCCTCCCTTTTGTCTTAGGAAAAATATCCTGATATTGCTAATGGCCAGAAGTGATTAAGAGTTTGATTCCATTCACATTCTCCTCCCTCCTCAATAGGATTTATATTCCTTTTCTTGCCTTTTGACAGCACCCATGAGTATTGGATGTGCACAGATTCAGAGGACAAAACACTACCCACCTGTTTTACAGGACCATGCTGCCTTTCCCACCTATTCAGTTAGCCATGCAAAAACTGCTAGGCTTAGAAGCACTACGTGAGAAATAACAAGGCATTCAAACATAGTTGTGCATAAGCACTGTATGTCCACTGAAAGATGTGTTTGGATAAACTCATGGAAAATGTGAGTCTTAAAGGGTTCTAATTTAAAATATATTGTATCTTTAATGTGGAAGGAGTATTATCAAATAAGCAGAGAAGGGGTAACAGCCTCATCCTTTGAGATATTCTAATACTTTTGATGACTCATAGAGTCACCATAGGCCAGATGCTGAAAACAGACTCTCATGAGTTTCTGCCTTTGGGTTTCCAAGCTGAGAGATCTAGGCAGGCTGCATCTAAACTTCTACGTAGAATGGAGCAAAGAGTGGCCTGAAGACTAAAATAACTGCTGAGCTCAATTTTCAAAGGCAAATGCTGAGTCTAGCCAGAGTTTAGAGAACATTCAAGTGTATGCCACTCACTTATGCTGCAAAGCAATTTTTACAGCATACCAGCGATACCACCATAACAAATAGATATTAATAATAAGTAGTAAATGAAGCTTTGTACTTCATGTGGCTATCTGTGTTTTATAACCATGTTATATTCGAGTTATGTACCCTCTAATGAACTGTTGTTTTTGAAGATTGAATAAGCAAGTGAGGATCCAAAAAGATGGAAAGCAGCTCTGCAGAAAAGAACCTGGTAGTACAAGTTGAATTTGAGGTAGCAATGTACACTTGCCACAAAGAAGACTGATGACAAAGTGTTGCCCATATATTGAGAAGTGATCCTTCCCCACTATTCAGCACTAGCAAGGCCAGATCTGGAGTGGCTGAATTCTGTTTTGAGCTTCCCAGTACAACAGACACATAGGCATATGGAGAGAATTCAGTTAAGCATCACCATCAAGGGCCTGGAGCACCTCTCTTGTGAGAGAAAGCTAAGAAAGCTGAGACTGCTCAGCCTGGAGAAGCGGAAGCTCAAAGGGATCCCATCAATGTTTATAAAACCCTGAAGGGCAGGTGCAAAGAGGTCAGAGCCATGCTCTGCTCGGTGGCGTGCAGTGCCAGGACCAGAGGCAAAGAGGCCTCCTCTGAACACCAGGAGAACTTCTGTGCTGTGCAAGTGACAGAGTACACGCTGCCCAGAGGCTGTGGCATCTCCTACTTGCGGATTTTCCAAAGCTGCCTGGACATGGCCCTGGGCAGCATGCTGTGGGTGTCCCTGCTGGAGCAGGGTTGGGTCTGGTGACCTCCAGAGGTCCCTTCCCATCTCAGCCATTCTGTGGTTCTGCGACTACTTCAGGAAATGCATAAAACTAGCCCCAAGCTGATCCATTAGCGAGGAGGAAGAAATCTCCACCATCATATGTCTCCTAGTGGAGAATTTCAGACTAAGACTTTCAAGCTACTCTGCACCTCTTATCTTCATGAGGAAGACTAGCACCATTGATTTTAGGACCCAGAGATTCACAGGAAGGATAAGCATAACACAAAAAAGCAGTGTAGCTAACAGGAAGCATATATTTATGAATTCCAGCTGTACCATTATTAGAAAGCAGCCATATTTGAATACTTGGAATTATTAGCATTCAGAATTATTTTCTTTGCATGTGGACTCTTTGCTTAGATTGCTAATACTTTTAACTATGCTAGCTATAAATTCTTTCCTCTGTATACAATGCACGTTTCTTTAGTGCACATAAATTGTACAAGGTGTTTTCTCTGGTACTCTGCCCTTGAGACCTGGTTTGAATTTGGATGCAACAGATGGACCGCTCTACATGCAGCTTTCATCTACCCTCCATCCTTGCAAGCTTTTGGAAAACGTCATCTCTTGAAAAGCTAGGGGGTATTTGAAGACAGCTTGATTTCTCATGGCATGCAGGATGCCCACGGTCTATGGAGTGGCTTGATGGTCAGAGGGCTCCTAGGAGCAGGCAGAGCTGCTCTGAACATTATTTCAGCTCTCATGGGCTTCTGTAACTCCAATTAGAGGACAGAGATTTATTACCTCTGGAAACCATGTGTTTTCAAGCTCAGTGTCCTAAACTGGAGGTCAAGTTTCAGAATTAAACATCTTTGCTTAGTTTTTCCACAATACCCAACATGGTTTGTATGTGTGAGGTACTGAAGTTAATTGGTCAAACAGTAACTGGAGCTCCTCAGATGAAAGGCGCTATGGAATGCAGGAGAATGCTTCATGTTATAATTCAAGTGAAAACGTAAACAATCACCCAGAAGATAAATGTAGTCACAGCAGACTTTCTCCCTGAATTATGCAAATAAGTAGTACAAAACATAATTCCTTATCATCGTATTAATTATGGTTTGATTATACCCTTCATGTGCTGTAGATGTTCAAATTACATGCAAGCAATCAGATACACATCAGAGAATCTCTATCCATCTGAGGTGGCCTTCATGCTGTGAATTTATATTAAACACAGAGCATCACTATGAAACTAACTCCCTTGGAGATAACACTTTGATGTATTAATAAAAAAGACTTCTCAGTTCTTGTTTATTATAAATTATGATTAAAGCCATTTCTTCTGGAATTCTGAGAAAAGTAATTTGTATCACAAGAAACATTGATAAGATACAGCACATACAGAAGAGCTGAAATATTGAAGATACTCAAAACAGAAGTCTGGATCCATGGCTTCTGTACAGTGAACGTAATGCAAAGTGCTGGTGTTATCAGTATTATCTGCTGTTACCAGCTGGAACACAACAAGCAGTTCTGCCTTTAGATCCCACTGTTTCCCTATTAGCTCTTCCCATTAAAAGGTCCATCGAGAAAGATGGGCTGTGGATTACTTCTGAACAAAACTAAACTCCTAACAGCAGAATGTGAGTTGCTCACAGTTACTATGAAGTTGTCATCTCCACACAAACCAGCAACAGGAGAACTGGCATTATCCTGAAAGTATAGCCAAAGCTGAAGCTACAAACCTAAATGACTTTTTCTGATTCATAACTATTCTGCAATTGTTATCACTGAAGTACATCATCAACTTTATTAACATTTCATCACACCTCAAGACTGTTTGTAAAGAATAATTATAAAATGAAAGTGAACCTAATTAGTAGACATCTACTTTATTACTATTTCTGAGATCGTTAAACATCAAACACCTATTTCTATTCAACACTTTTTTTCAGCAGCTATTTACTACAGGAATATTACTAATGAGAGCTTCCAGACTGTCTTCTTATCACTGTATGAAATAACTTGAAAAACAGTAAACTAACCCTAAACATAAACATTATTTTCTTTAACTTGACATTCTGAACTTGGAACATCTTCCTATCTGGAATTAAGACTGCTCCCATTTCAGTATATGATGTGATGTGTTAAGTTGGCTCTGCCATGAGCAGGGGTCAGACCAGACAACCTCCTTTGTTCAACAGCTCTACTACTTTTTAAACTTATTTCATGTAATTAGTGAAATATGGAAAGATGTTATTGTAAACTACATCTTACCCTTTGCTTTGTGAGCTTCAGTGTGATCTAGTCCAGAGCCCTTAATTACAGTACCGTATACTGATCTTAATAGAATCAGGGGAAAAGTAAAGAAATTAAAGGAAACAATTACTCACTTACTTAGAAAAGTATTTCATCATTCTGCCTTCAGAATGGCATCCATTTTTACAAAAATTTCATGTCAACATTTTTCTCAAGCGAAAAAACAGTACTAAATGTGAGAAACTTCTCAGATTAAAGGATCTATTTGACAGCAGAAGTAGAGAGATGTTCAAACATCTGGGTGGACAGTTTTTGTCATCCACCACATGATGGAAATTCTGTTTAATTTCACTGAATAGGTAAAAGTCACTTTTGGTATCAACATGGTGAACCCAAAGGGCAGAATTTTAAGGATATTTATGTTTGCTAACAGGTAGAGGGCAGTTTAAACCTTCAAAGATGTTCTAAGTATCCAACTCCCACTTGCCAGCCCAAGCACCTTAGCACCATGGACGCTCCTACAGCCAATCCCGCCTTCATGTGGTGAAATGGCTGCAGAAATGAGACGTCAGGACTACAGTATGTGGCTGTTCAGCATGCATCTGTGGCGCATACATGTCTAAACACACTCAGAAAACGCAAAGGCAAGATTATAGAGCAAACACTTTTACCAGTGTACTGACATGATCTTGATCTCTGAACTACGATACTTCCAGGAATTTCTTCACAGAAATCGTAGTTTTCTTTTCTTTAGCCCCTTTGCAATGAAAGCGGTGGTCCATAAAGCTACAATGTACAGAAATCATGCTAAAGCAATTCCTACGTGACAGCTGTACACAAACATGTACTCATTCATACTGGAGGGAAGAAGGAACAGACAACTTGGCTACATCGGTGTAGCTATTATTTTTAGTATTTTGGCTGAAGTCTCTAGTTTCCTTTCCATATTTTTTTTTAAATAGAAGGCCATTGGGGTTTTATATGTTCCTTCAAGTAGAAAACAGACTTTTAATGTAGTGGAAATAAAGGTTTTCCATTCTACAGCTCACCAAGGTCTGTTTCCAGCTATTAAAACAATTGTACAAAATAACTGTTCCCTGTAACACAAAATTTTGCTGTAGCAGAAATATCACTGGGTATCCATAGTACTGACACTTCTCATTGCCTTACCAGTGTTACACCACTGAGCGAATGGAAGCCAGACTCACAGGAACCCTGTAATTACTTGACAGTAATCATTGCCAGCAATAACGCAGAATTAGCAAAGAACTAATTAGCACACCACCCAGGACTACAACGCTCCACGCTTTTTCACTGTTATTTTTAGCTACAAGAAGGAAAGACATAAATTGCTCTTTTATCAAATGGCATGAAAGAACTTAGGTGAGTTAGACGTTTGCAGTTATCACTCTAGAGAGCTTCAATCTGCCCTTCAGCTCTGTGCCATGTATTGCCCTGGAAGAAGACAATGGAAAGGATAAAAACCTACCAGTGCCTGCTCCCTGATGGCGCAGGAAACAGAGCCTGTAGGGTAGGCAGCAGGAAATGGTAAAGCTACCAAATGACAAACCTACCATTTTCATGTAAATGCCTCTAGCTGGATGAAAAGACGGAATATAGAAGGGCCGTCTCTGCAAATGTTAGTGGATTACAGACCCTGGCACTTTTAAACTTGCTTGCTGAATTTCAATAATTTCTTCATCTTCTAATAGTTGAGGGAAAATCAAGCAGACAGCCTCAGCTGCCACCTCACAGACTGACTCCCTGTGCTCTGGCTGCTGAGCGCATGTCCTCATTGGCGTCACAGGCCCACATGCCTGCTGTAGGCTGGGATGGTTTGGTCACCAGGACACGCTGGTAGCCAGATATTTGGAAAGTAGTGACTAATTACTTACTCAGCCAGACTTTCAGTGAGAAACAAGACGTGTCACTTAACACACTTCAGTTCAAAATGGGAAGAAATGTGCTTCCTTCCTCCGCAAGGACAACTGTGAGAGTCGATATGCTAAAGTGTACACTATGCTCAAAAATGTGCCCCAAATGCAAGAGGCCCACAAAGCCACCTTACATGAAACAGACTTTCCCATGTGACTTCAATGACTGGGGGCTTGGATAGCAGATGGTAACAGTTTCAGTGTTATTAAGGACTTGCTTCAACCTTCAGCTAATCTGTAAACATATTTATTTCATGGGAGCATCTGGCCACAGACAAACATAAGCAACTTGTCCTTCCAACAGATTTATCCTGCTTGGAATTATGAGTTATCCTAAGCTACGACTTGATTCCTGATCATTTAGAGAGCACTCACTAAAGAGATCAAGGAATACAACTCCATGCTATCGTCTAAGGTCAATTTAGTCCAAGAGAGAAGCTAGTGAAGGAAAAATAAACAAAAAAGTGATCATGGGATTTTATAAAAACCCAGAAGAGTGTTGAAGTACATATTTGAAATATTTCCTCTGAACACTGCAGTGTTGCTGGCACATCACTGCTTTAGCACGTGGTGCTTATTCAACGTGTGCTACGTGGATGCACCAAGATCTGTGTACACACATTTGCCAAGCAGAATGACAGAAATAACATGGCTATTTCTGAAAAATGAAGTGTTTTTGGCTTGCTCAGTTGCAGAATGTGTTTCATAATCTTCAGCACTTCCAGTGTGTCACTCATGGGCTTGCAACATGCTCCTCACAAACAGAAGCTGCTTTGTGCTCACTGCCGAAGGAGCATGTGCTGTGCAAGTGCCATACTGTAGTTTGGCAGTAGCTGCTAGAAGCTAATTTACAATGGATTAAGGAGATGGAAGGCAACGTGCCTCACAGTGTTTAAAGAACAGAATGAGAAATAGCTGCTATTCAAAATCTCAGGGACTGAGGTTCAATTGGTTCAGTAAAATTTCCACTTGGTCTTTGGGAATGAAGCTCCTAAGCAGTGGGAGCTGTCCTTCCCCAGGGGACTGTGTGAGGATGCATCCCCTCTTCAGGCATCACCTCTAGGCACACACACCTCTAGGCACAGCCTGGGCTGTGCCAGTTCCCTGCTGGGATCAGCTCCTTCCCCAGTCCAAACATGCTCCATGAAGAGCAGGATCCCAGGGCTGCTCCAGCACTGTGTCCCTCGAGATCAGGAGAATGAATGGATGTGCCTAGGGCACGAGCCATTTTTGGTTGTCCGGTGCTACAGTAATGGGATATACAGATGAACACAAAGACAGAAAATTGGTTGTGTTCATTTTGAAGGAGTAGTACTTTATTTTCCAAGTCTAGCATTTTTCTAGCCTTGACCTTGGTCTGCACTTTTAAGAATATGACATTTTTGATGGTTTATTTCACTTTCAGATTTTGGCAGGGTCTAGCCTCAGATATGCCAGAAGTATGATGAGATAAGTTGTTCTCCAGACAGAAACAGAAGCAGAAAGCAGGCAGTTCCCTACAAAAGATGCCGTCTCCTATGGATTTTACTCTAAAAACACCTGGCTCAATTTTCAAGAGAAGAAGCCTAAATCTGACAATGAAATCTCAGCAAAATGGAAGTTAAAGATTTTAAATAACCATCTTACGAGCCTTTTAACTGGTCTGAACCACTGGCTAAAACTGAACAATTTACAACTGAACAATTTTCATTTAGAAGATAGGCTGTATTTTCACTTTACTCTGTACTGGCAGCTAGGAATCCTGGACCCATGGTAGCCTGTGTCCACTCTGCAATCCTTCAAAAGCTCACTTACTATTAAGTAATCACACTGCTGAAGTGAAAACTACAGTTCCTTATTTTCTGGTAGGGCTTCATCTTTGAAGACGAACAGTAACCCAAACAAACCAGCCAGGACCCAACTGATTTACCTGCACTGGAGAATGTGCAGGGAAGGCAACACTCACTGCCAAAGGGTGAAAATTTATAGCTATGATAATCCATTAGCTGACTCCGATTTTGGGAACAGAGTTGGGACTTTCATTAATCTTTCTGCAACAAAAGCCAAAGCCAGTGGCTAAGAGGGTCTTTGTAGCCTCAAAACTGAGTCTACAAAGCTACTATTTGTTTAATGCATTTCAAAGCATTTTCTCTGTTCACTGTTTACCAATCTGGCCCTTCCTAATCAGCAGTAGGAAAACATAGTGAATGCTTATTACCTGCAAGTTTGAATTCCCTTGGGAAGAATTTTTTTTCAGAAAATGTGGAGAGCACTTTCAGGGAGTGCTAGAGTTTTAAAGTTTCTCATTATGTTTTGCATTTTTCTTCTAAATGAACAGGAAAAAACTCATCTGGCTCTCATGTGAATTCTCAGTAGACTTCAGAAAGGAAATTCCAACCAGAAGTGTATTCCCACACCTAAAATCTGTGTGAGAATGATGCCAAACGGTTGTTTCAAGCAAAGAGCAGCCAGGAGAACCAGCACACAGGCTGGGCCAGCAGTAGACCCTCTTGTTCCACATCCTGTTAAGGGTCTCAGCAGACCACACTTCAGCAGGATAGGTCAGAAGCTCACCTTGAAGCATATACTTAAACTTCTGGTTGTCCTGCCTTCACAGCAGCCATTTTGTCATCCATGTAGAGTACTTGTATACATACACAGGGATTTCTGGATATAAAGGCTAGGAATCACCTAGTCTATAAGCAACAGTACTAGAACTGTTCATCCCAGATGCTCCTGAAGTCTGTGGAAAGCAAGAGCCTATCTTCATCCTATCTTAAAGTTAATGTAAAGGAGGTAAAATGCCTTGTGCCCAGAAAGTGCTCCTTCTGTACAGACTATACTGACAATGTGTAAGGAACAGGCGTATAAAGCTGGAGACATTTCCAATGACATGAAATAAATTCTTTTTTGAAACATACACTGATAATGTACCATGTGATTTGAGGTTAGTAATTTCTCCTATTTCCACCTGATTTTCCCCATCTGCAGTGATGGAGTAAATGATCTGTATCCGTCTTTGTAAAGGGATTTGAGATTTATGTAGGAACATTCCTCTGTAGGTGCTCAGTGTTTACTACAAATAGCATGTTTTTCCCACACAAAGGATGTCATTGAATTAGAGTTAATTGACCTCAGAATTCACTAATCTCAAACACAACCAAGGAAGTACGTACTTGAGTTGTTCACCCCATCTGTATCTTATTCACCTCCTGGTTCCCGTAGAATACACCTAAATCTCACTTACCAGAATTGAACTACTCTTATAAACATCTGGTTTTCTTTTAGTATTCTAAGTGTATAAACAACTGCAAGCATTTATAATTTTTGGAATGTGTCAGAAAAATCCTTTTCTTTCCCTAAAAATGCAGGTTGTCTCTGGCCAACATTAGCTCACACACAGGACCAACAAAGTTTTTTTCTAAGCTGATGCCATTTTAAGGGCAGGTCTTCCCAGAACTCTCAGAAAGGCAAGCATCCCTTCTTCCCATACCCAAGGAGCTCTGTTCCTACTCTTTAGCCTACCAAGTCCATTGGTTGCTCAGTGCACAGTGCAAACTGATGTGCAAATGTGATGCTGGCAAAGCCCTGCCAGAGCATTCTTGTGATTGATGTGGGCACAACAGAACTGATTTGCAGACACATAACCCAGCATCTTCCTCACTCTAGTGGTTTCCTAAAATGTTACTGACTGCCTTCTTCCCTGCACTTTTCTTCTATTTCAGTTTAGCAATTTTTGGAGAATACTTTTAATAGCAATTGTCTTGTGCCATTCCTGGCTGGCAGGCGGCACCATGCTGCTACACAAATAAACAAGGAACACAATGTAACACCACAGAAGCAGAGTTAACTAAGATCCAATTGTGCCTGATGCCATCTGGATGTAGGAAGAATGTTCCTTTAAATGAAAAATCATGTACAGAAAAACAAGCTCACCCTTCACAAATATGCACCATAACATAGGACAATACACCAGCTTTGACTTATGACTTCATCAGTAAGAAATTGGTCTAGCAAGGGCACTCCAACAAGAAAACACACTCTCTATTACAGTGTTTCTTCCACACAGACATGAATTTGGGGTATTCTTCAGAGCTAGCATGAAGCCACCATTTGCTAGGAAGTGGTAACCTGCCCTGCATTTCCTCTCCAATAAATTATCTCTGGCTGAACTGCCAGCAAGAGGACTGGGGGAGGCTACTGGCTCTTGATTTACATTATAAGATCGTCAGCACCTAAAACAAATAGTTCATATTTACAGGCGCAATTTATGTATTGAACTCTCTCAGTCCTCTTTATGGTGTTCATCAAAGCAGAAACTCAGTAACAGCCTGAGTAAATGCCTTGATTTGCAATATAGTCACCTAAAAAATTAATGACAAGTTATTTTCCCCAAAACTTAAGGACAAATACATTTCCAAAACCAGGACCCCTAAAAAGGAAATAATTCAGAAATAATATTATTATTAGGTGACACTGACCAAATATTTAACCAGGAATGATTGAAGCAGACTGTGTATCCTAAGGATTTAATGAGCAGCTTGGAGCAGCTGATGGCCTGAGGCATAGCCTCAGGTCATTAAACCTCAAATGGTTATTAATCCCCAGGAAATGCTTTCTGTCAAGGTCATTAATGCTATTATACACTGGAAATTGAGAGTGCATGGAGAAATTAGCATGCAGTCTGTTTGCAGGAGAAATGCTCTCAGTAAGCAGAGGCAGGCCATTGGCACGAGGATGCTGCCATGTCCATGAGCCACCTGGCTTGACCAAACTTCCATTGAATTGTCTGTACCATTTCTAGGCTAAGTTGCTTTTTTTGCCGAGAGTCACTACAGGAATGTCATCATGCACCGAGTAGTTAAATTAGCAGCTCAGCATAGCTGCAAGGGCTCACATGAGCTGAAGACCCTCCTGCTGAGTAAAGATACCATAGCGTGTGTTTTCAGGCTGGAGTCTTGCCCTTCTAATTGCCTCTTTTTAGAATAAAAATAGGAAATATGATTTAACTGATACGTAGGCTGTTGACCACAGCAGGTAGGGAAGGGCAGCATGTGCTGTGATCCCAGCCTGGGGTCTTGCCTCTGGACTCCTTTCTCTGTGTTGGGTGCCTCCTGAGTGATGGCTTGGCTCTTGTCACTCCTCTTACCTTCACATCAAGTACAGGAATTGCCGGTGCATGCATCCCAGGACTTTTTATAAGTGGGCAGTTATTTGTTTAGTACATTTTATGTAACTAATGGTCAAGATTGGAATTCAGACATTTTTTCCAGATTCTACTGCTGGTTTATGATTTGAGTTGAGGATATAGTTAGATTATTTCTGTGCATCAGATTTTCCTAACATAAAAAGCCATACCCACCACAACAAATATTTTGAACTTTGAATTAGATCTATTTACATAGGACCTGGAGAGCTTTGGTTTCAAAACTATTATATTGTAATGATCAGCGACTGATTTTTAAGCCAATAGCACAAACTGCAACTGTCTAAATCTGTTCCTTCTGCTCTAAAGTAAGCAAAGAAAACAGCAAATTGTTATATAGTAGGATCATTTTGATTACATCCTTGAGGATGATTTAGCATCCCAATTATGCAGCTGTCCAGATTAAGAGAAGAAATCTTTCTTTATTAAAGAGATTGAGGAGATTTAGACTGCAGCAGTATATTATACTAAGTAAAAAGAAAGAACTGAAGGACATCATGATATATTTAATTCTTCTGACAGTGTCTGCATTAAATGATCAATGCTTAAACATGCATTGCTATTATTATATGCCCTAACATTCACTGGCATCAATGAAAGCATCATTACTACAGGGAACTTATGTAAATTTATTTCAATTAAATGTCTCTACATGGGTGTCGGCAACACATCCATCCATCTATGTGGATTCTGAAGGCAAGTTCATCGTTATTTTTCTGTCTGATTCGTTTCCTGAGAGATACACACTCAATGAAATTGTCAGATTGTTGGAGTGCAGAACCCAAACAACTATGTATTACCACACAGCTTTTGCATGTATTTGGGTCTTTGATTTTGTGAAGCATGTAATATATATGTTTGGGCACTGATACAGTGAGAAAAAAGTTATTCTTTTAAATTACAAATATAGCTGAATATTTCTAGCATAAAACTTCCACTTAATTCCTATGTTAGACATCATTCCAAATACCTGAAGAGGAACTGCACACATGCCACAGTAAAGAAAATTTTATTTGGCAGTACTGGGTTATATATGGCTGTGAAGTCATAAATCAGATAAAATAAGTACTTGGACGCTAAATTATTTCTGGGTTGGAAAATTCCACTACTGCTACATTTATAAAGCAGTCTGTTCCTGTAACCTAGATCCCAATCAAGAGATACATTTAAAGTCTTATTCTGAAGAAGAATAAATGAATTCCAACTTCTGCTTTAAGGGGTGCAACTGCGCAATTTAGTGCTGTCTTGAATAAGACTGCTATTTCGATCAGGATTTTCCACAGATTTGTAAGCGGAATTGAAATCACTGCACCTCAACATGCCAAACATCCATTGGCTTGCATGCTTTGCTGGATTGTGCCATAAGGCACGTGCTGTACTACTGATACAAGAAACAGATTTGAAAAAATGCACATCTTTGATCTCTCCCATATATTCAATGCAATAAACAATCCCTTACCACTGGGCTCTTCTCTTTCTTTTATTGTCATAAGTGTACCTTCTCTTTCTGACTCCCCAGCTGTTATTTTATTGCCTTCACTCCCACACCTATCCCGCTAGTGACGAGGACACTTCAGTGACTGCCTTATTTCATTCCTCCATTTGCTCTCATCAGTGGGTGTAGGAAAATGCTGAATATGACAACCACATCTCCTGCAGTGGATCTTACGCAAACGCACAGAAAGGAATAAGTTGATAATACCACCATCTGACTCATGTACTTTGGAGTGATAATAACTGCAGCCACATCCTGTAAAATGACCATTAAAAAAAAAAAATTGACTTGGATTTTTCTTCTCTCACAAACGACCACACTCATTTTTATCTGGAAAAGACTTCCTCCAAGAAAATGAAATTAAACATAGAAAGTAAGGTCAAAGTGGAGAGTGAAACTTCATCTAATCCACCCCCTGCCAAAACCTGCAGGACTAATATTTCCCCTTCCTTAGAGGAATGTGGGATTCAGGACAACGCTGAAAGATACATATTCTCAGATACACCTGACCAAACAGGTTGCTTTGGTCTCAGACTGGCTAGGTGGCAAATTTACTACTGTGCGCTGAAGTAGCAGCTTTCATGACACAGTTCCAGCTCTGTCCTCTGTTGGAGAGTTTAACGTAAGCAGTGTTTGCCTGCCACGGCTGGAATGTGCTGCTTACTTTTCCACCGTTTGCATTTAACTACCTCTGGACTGCCACATCAGGAGCTATTCAGCAGAAACTCAGTAAACTTCTCATCTTTTTTTCTGCAAACATTATATTCCTCTTGCACTGGCACAGTAACATCATTTACATTCCCGCTTAGAGAAATGGAGACATTTTCTACACTGCTGCTTTCCATGGCTGGTATCTTCAGGTTAGTTAACCCCCACTTCTGAAGAACGCTCAACCATGCTTCTCTCCAAACAATTCCAAATTTGCTTGAGTGAAAAGTCTGCACACCTGAGTTTCTGAAGGTAGAGGATTTGACTGGAGGAAAGGAAAAATATCAATGAATGAAAAGTTAAGAATATACTTCTAATGAAGCACAAAAAAGTAAAATGCTGATTTCTCAAATAATATTGCTTATTCAATAGTTTCCTGTTGGGGGAACTGTGTAGCTACAGTGCCTATGAGTAGCTACTTTTTTGCCAAACATTACTCTCATTACTAATAACTCAAAGAGTAGATAGTATCGGTGATAGTATAAGTAGATAGCATGGGTGAAAATATCAGAATTTAGCCCTAAAAATATTTGTATGCAAAGCCTTATAAATAGTTTGTAGCAATGACAACTGTTCTTTTCTGCTTCTGCAGAGAAATGTTCAGTCAAAAGTATGCTTTCTTATATTTAACTATTCAAAAACACAGACAAGATTTGAGAACTAAATCTCCCTCTCTACATATAACTAAGTCTCTACAGTTAGCTGGTGTCTTTGCAATGTGCAGTGTATATAGAATAGTAAAGAAGTATTAATTAGTATTACTGGGTTGTCATATTCTTCTTTTTCTTCCATCTAAGAGCATGAGCAGTAACACTCCCCATGATCTCCTAAAGCTTCAATGCAGAGATCACACATCTCCCTACCTCCTCTTTTCCTATTTCCTGTCCTTCAAAATATATTCAGTCTGAATTTCAAGGCCTAAGTAAGAGCACACAAAAAGACAACATTTTTCTCTCTTCCAAAGCAGACAGGCTTTGAAGCAATACATCAAGCATCAACTCACACACCCTGAGTGTGCACAATTACTGAAGGCAGCTCCTGCACCACCAATCTGAGTCCTGATTCCTTGCTTAAAACCTGTTGACTCTGTTCGACGCTTTCATTTACAGTCTGTCTCCGTAGTTCACCCTATGTTCAATGAACAGAATCCAACTAGATTTTGCAGGAAATTACATTTAAAAAAATTTGAGAATGTCCACGAATACTGTTTTCCATTTTTTATGATAGGGAAGTTGTCATTTTGGCCAGCAAGGAGAGAAACACAGATGTAAAAGGAATTGTTAAAAAAGTTAGTCTTAGGAAAAGCTGTTATTCAAGTGTCTGTCAGGGGGATCAAGTACCACTGCTCTGCTCCATTAATTTTTAATTACATCTGGCAGCTGGCTTCAGAAGTCTCCAAGACTCTATGGTGCCTTGAAATGAAAAGGGCAAAACATTCTCCTCCATCATTTTAGAAGATACAGTACGTTAGATGGTACGTTAGCATCTGTAGTAAGTGCAAAAGCCCTTCCAAAGTGGTCTTTAAGAGCTGTGTGCTAAAGGAGCTCCTTAAAGCACAGCAGTTGGCAGTGAGACCAGTAGTACCAGCTCCCCCTTGCCACAACGGTACCACACCCTGAAGGCAAACCTGGCTTTCAGGAGGTGAAAAAATGAGAAGGGATGGCAAAGCAAATGGGTCCTGAGGAATGTTCTGATGGAAGACTATGCTTAACTTCCTTAACTGAAATATAATGCATACTTTACTGTTTTTGTTTGTTTTTACCTTGGAATTACCCAGGAATTTATCACTATTTCATCCCTAACTATATACAATTTGTAAGATGTTTAGATGCCTGTGAACAGCCCCAACAAAAATAATCATCTATTGGACATAGCTGTAATAGCTGCCAAGAATTAAAAGCACACAGGACTGGGCAGCTTGACTCCAAGCTATAAGATATCCAGCATACTGCTATGTGTATCAGAGGCGCATGCTTTCACAGTGCAGGGATTTCTCGTTAGTGACAATTTATTTAATATGACAGGGTATGACAATTTATTTGGTATGCCAGGGTAGATTTAGAAAAAAAATTCGTTACAATCTTCACGTTTTTCCTAAAATCCTACATCCATCATAGCAAGAATCCTTCTAAGAAGCGTCCTCCAGACTGAATTCTTACTTCTGAGAATTACCTTCTTAATACCATTACTGCTTCCTCTTACTGCCACTCTTCTCTCAGATGGTGAATCTGACCATCTGCGTTACATAAGCTTACAGGGGCAGACTGCAATAACTTTACATTCAGTTCTCCCTTTCTCCATTTTGGATATTTGAACTAAAATTCTTAAGTAGTGAGAGTAAGTAATTCATCCCCAATTAGAGCGTGCTACCTTGAGACCACCAAGTCTCTTCGTCTCTTTAATCACTGCCTAAGATGACACGTTGATTCAAATAAGAAAACATACACCTGCAATCAAAGAAAAAAGGTGCTCAGAGAGAATTCTAGATTGGCCCTTTATAAAGACAAAAGGGCTAAGGGGAAGAGACTTCAAAAGTATTCACAATATGCTTATATTGAATATGCCTAATCTGAAGATACTTTGATTCAAGGTACTCTCTGGTTCAGGCCATTAGTTTTTAAAATCTCCTGTCTATAGGTTACGAGAGACTTTCTCCCCAAAGTATTTTTTTATGACTTGATGAAAACATACAGTGTTTCCATATATTTTTAACACATCTCCTGAAGTCCTCGCTGATGTGTATTTCTTTATGGGTGACCATTCTGCCACTTGGCAATCTCTTACATCCCTATCCATGCTCAGAGACGTTAAATTTTCAAAATCAGGGTTTAACTTCTGTTAATTTTCAGAAAGAATAACCTTGGCACTTCTTGTTTAATACTGAACTCCTTCATTTATGGGGGTTATTCTGCTGCCAGGGAGATGAGCATTGAAGGGCTTTCAGATTAATGCTCAAGGCCTTCGGGTGGTGGTGTTTTTTGGAGCGCTCTGCTCTCTCAGGGCATCCTGTGTGATGACGCTACTACAGATAAAGATGGTGCTTTGCTTTCACCTGGAGGAGAGCCCTTCCACCCCAGATGGTTTCTGTAGTGATACCCAAAAGTGTGAAAACACACTAAAAGTCTAATTTGTTAAATAATGAATATATTTTTATTACTGTTCTCATACAGAAATGACATGTCCTGCTGTGCAAATAGCAGAGTATGCCAGCTCCGAGATTAACATTTTGGGTCAACCTTTTCAAGTAGAGATTTATTCTTTGAATTGTACCTGTACACTGAGTACTGGGTGAACTGGGGAAATCGAATCTGCTAGGCTGAAGCCAGTCTTTGTCCACTACTCTCCTAGCTCCCGTTTTCAGACGTGGTGCCAGCACAAGACGATCCTAAGCCAAGCAGACACTGAAAATCTATCAAATTGATAGATCATGATAGATTACCACAGGCTGAGAGATGATTATGCAGACTTAGACAAACAGAGAAATGATTGTGCAGAATTAGACAGATAAAAAATACTAGAACAGCTTCAGGAGAAAGCTGTTAGAGGTCTGAAAGTAAAGGGCAAATTCTAAATTATTAACACATTAGTGGGTTCCATATGCTAAACATTTTGGGGAGAGTAATATATCTCATTTTTGTGACTTCTGCTGAACAATTAGTATCAAATTCATTTTCATGATGAAAATCAGTTTTCAAGAATGGCTAGCATCTCTGAATGCCCTTCTTGAACAGTCAGTAGCTGAATTGCTCCTGCATAGTTGAAGACCAGCTCTAAGCCAATGGAAAAATTTCTTCTCATTCATAGCAAATCTTTTATCTTTTTAAATGCGAAGAATAAGCCATATATGAGCCGTGGTATCTCTAAAACTGTGGATGGGGAGATGCAGAAGGAGACTTCAACAGTTCTAAAACTCTCCTTCACTGTATAAACATTTTAATATAGGTTGACACGTAAAAGCAAGTTTATTTCTCTTTTAAATATTATTTAATAAAAGTTAGGTATAGCTAATAATACTTCTAAAGGTGCCAAAGTAGAAGATGATAAAAATAACTGTCTCTTTATAGGAGCAATGCAGTAATCTAACTTTAGCTGTCTGTAGGCTGTACAGTTAGTTACTAAGCTTGATAAACTCAGACCAAATTCAGCACAGGCTATCTATTTGCTGGGCTGAAATGCATTAGAAATGAATTGACAGGGTGGGTCCCATATTTTCCTTATGATGAGTTTCTCAACGGTTCTTCACTATAACGATTTTAAACATTTTAAGGCAAACCTACAGATGTGCTCCTTTTCTGCCTCCGTAATATGTATCATACAGCTTCACGTACTGATTTCCACATAATGCTTTTAATTTCTTCTTGCTTTACAATAAGGGCTCTGGATTCAGTGAGGTGTGGAGAAGGAATTCAAATCCACAGGGATCCAGGCTGCATTGATGCCGATGCTCAGAAAGTAATTCATTTAGCTCTATGTAGGGAATAAAGGTCAGCACTACTCATCACTGGGCAGTGGGCTCCTCCAGCTTTTGGCAGCCCTGGAATGACTCACAGAAGGAAAACATCACTAGTGCATTCCTCAGCAGTGTTGCAGGAGTGACTGCATAAGGCGGGACATTGTCCTCATGGCTTCTACCCCTGCTCTCTGTCCCTCTCAAGAATCTCTTAAGAGAAGTTGCCAAGAGGCTGTTACACTGAGCAGAAGCTCTGCAGCCTTCCTCTGTCCTGTGTTATATATTTTCCTAGCACCAAGGAAGTTCCTAAGAGAGTTGCAAGATGGCCCAGGAGGACCACATTTCCCAAATGTATTAAACTCAGGCACAAATGTCTCTAGAAGAGACAAACAAAAATGAAGAAATAGTCATGCCCATAGAAAATCAACGAGCAGCCAGCTATACCGTAAATACATATCAAGTTCAACTGCACTGGAGACTCATCCAGGTTCCATAAACTGTGTCACAACCACAGGCTGTCCAAGACCATCCTCTAACAATACTAGTCAAAAACAAGTAAAGCATCTACCAGAACATAGCTTTATTTTGCCTTTTTTTTTTTTTTTTTTAAGTGAAGGGAGAAATACACACAGTTGTTGCTATTACTTATACTTCATTACAAACCTCAGCCCAAACCAGAACCTTAGAGAAGTCAGTGATGGTCAGACACTCAGTGATAAACAGGCTGGTTTATTATTACTTACAGATTTTACAGTCTTCACAGACAAAAAATGAAAGAATAAGAAATAAAAGCATGGAGACTTACGGATGGTCATCCTGTGAAGGCAGGAACTAAGTTCCTCTGTCTTAAAGGTGGAAGATGTGAGCTCAGTCTACTCAAGAACAGAGTCCAGGACCTCCTCCCTCTTGGGTGAGTGCTCCAATTCTTGGGTTATTATGCAAGAGGAAGATAAGTCACATACATCTTCAAATGACTAAATGGATCCCAACAGCATGGAGATGCCAGCACTTATTACCTATTGTTCCTCTATATTCCCAATGTAAGAGTAATTTACTTATTTGAGGCACGCTGAATCATCCTCGAGTGGGTGGATAGATGGACGTAAGGAATGGGTCTCCCTCTGTAGGTCTTCAGCAAACAAATTGCTCTCTCCCTGGATTATATTTAAGCAGTGACGTCAAGTGGTTCAGATCATCTGTTTAACCCCAAGTACCTACGTGCTTGAATTAAATGGACCGGGTTCTCCACAAGATACACTGCCTCCCTAGCAAATGCCAGTGTTTCTGGATTTTTCAGACAAATACCACGGTACTGTTAATTACAGAGGGCCTGACTTTCATCTGGAATAAATTAGTGTTGTTGCTGCCAAAGATTGGCCCAGAAAATTCATGTAAAACTGCAGGATCCCTGCAAGAATGAGGGCTCTGTGCTAGGTGGAGCCTTGTTGCTAGGAAGGCCTGTTGTTGAACATTTTAATCCGAAAGATTAAAAACATGATTTGACATTATGGTCTCTTAGTGTGGTAAACAGCTTTCAAAACCACAATCTAGTAATAGTGCCTTTGTCCCTGCTTGCCATCAATGGCAGATTCTCTTCTCTTTCTTTTTCTCAAAGTTATCCACAAAAATAAGACAGAATAAGACCAGAAACCAAGTATTTTTTCAAAGGTAGAACATAATTTAAGACATAGAACAGAAGAGCGTGGGTTTTCTCTGACTGCAGACTTCTTGCAATTTAACTGAAGATAAATATTTGGATAGTAACCAACGGGATATTTAATTGTCAGGAACTATTATATTTAAAGAAAGTGCTAGAGATTTTCAGACTTGTTTTCCTATGTGTGTTGACAACCCATACCCATCATTTACACTCTGTGTGGCACATACAGTACAGTCACTGTTATAATTTGTAAATTGTTAATATTAGGATTGTAGGAATGGCTACACTTTCAGCTCTACATTAAAAAGACAGCTTTTACATCAACATCTGGCTAAACTTCCATTCCTTTCTCATCCATTACTTGCACTTCTCCTCCCTCTTTTTCTCAGTCTTCCCAGTTCTCTCCCTGTTGCTCCCTTGTCTGATTCCATCTGGGAACCCTGGCTGCTCTTTGCTGCTGTGCTAATTATGAACCACAAAACAAATAAACATGGGGGGAAAAGGGCAAAACCCAGCGTAAGAGGATATTTGATATAACTAACGATGCAGATGTCTCAAATTGTGAATATAATCAGGCAATGGCACGATCTGAACTTGAACATAGTATCCCTCCTTCCTACTCTCTTCCCTAGTGCTTGTGGCACTCACTTGTGACCCCTTTTGTATGAAGATGAAAGGTCTTCAGGTCAGAATCGAAACTTCTCATAAATATGTTTGGCAATCACAGCAATAGGACTTGTGATGGGACAAAGGGTTCTTGAAATCCTACTGTCATTTATAAAAAACTAAATATTCGACCTGACAAACCCAAACTGGATTAGAATAGTAAAAGTTTCTTGCTTTTCAGGAGCTATTCTCAGTACCATGTCAGATTTACTATGATCACAAGCTAACTTTCAAACTTTCCATTTCTCAGCTTATCTAGATGTAAAAATAATTCCATAATAATAATTAGTTCATAGAGATTCCATTAAGTATTACTAATGGGAATTTGAAATCTCTGGATGAAACACACAAATAAGTGGATTTATATGGACAGAATCTCCAATTGCTTCATCAGTGAAGCTACAAGTAAGATACTAGTTTAAAAGCTATGGTAAAAGAATTTTAATAAGAAATACACATATCAGCAGATAATATATAATTTAACAACTTTCTTTATAATAGTGTATCCGACAAACTTTGTTGGGTTTTGTCACAGAAACACCTCCAGAAAGATCCAAAGAGTATTTCTCATATCAGAAAAATAATTTTATTCAGACAATAAGAAAATGTAAACAATTCTCCCAAAGAAAATGAATTTGTAGGGTGATGTAGCTAGAAATAAATTATATACATTCTATTAATCAATAAAATACAGTTGTCAAGGGAACGCTGACATCAGAAAGTGAAATACAGAGGTCTGTCTTACATAAACACATACACATACCAATATGTTATGTGAACTTTTGCAATCTTGCCGTGACTTCAAGGAAAAATATGTTTTCACAAAAGAACACATATTTTCCCAGGCTTGATAAATTCTTGTGTAAGAGCTTTTATGAGATTTTAGACAAGTTGTATTTTGTTTGGTAGCCTTTGTTCTTGTTCTTTTCTTACTGGAAACATGGAAATGTTGGGAAAAATTACTTTCAACAAAAATTAATTCTCTCTACTATAGTGACTTAAAACAATGAAAACTGGAAGGGGAAAAACTCTACCAAAGCATTAGAATATCAGTCCTGAGCATAGTCAATATTAAAAAGCTTGAATTTGAAGATTCTATTTGTATTCTATTATGCAGATCTCAAAGGACAAATTCCCAGTAACAGGACTGTAAATTAAGAAGGGATTTTTTTTGCACAAGACTTAACAGTTCTTCTCCTATCTATGTTTAACCTGGAGGCTTAACTCTGCTGCCTTATTCAATAACCGTTATAATCCTACTGGGCTGAGTGGAATGCATCACAGAGCGAGATGCTATGGAGAATGAGTACAGGTCATACCATCCAGCCCCTTCTAATCTCTGATTTTGTATTTAATGTGAATTGTCCAGGAACTTATTTCAAACCTACCTACCAGAGCCTCTCAATACAAATGTGGGTTTTTGGTATACAAGCTGCTTCTTCAGTTCTACCTAAACAAAGTCCAGATTTTCAAGCAGCGTTCACAAGTTTTTGTCCTTTTTTGCAAAAAACCATTGACAATACTCATTATTCTTAGGATGTGACCTCATGGCTCTCTAAATTACTGCTCATGTTTCACCCATCTGTATGCTCAGCCACCTGGAGCTGGCAGATACTTTCTTCACTTGGATGCTGTCAAAGCCAGGGCTGAAGAATTAAGACAGCTATAGCTGCCTACTGAATTCAGTCTCGAAGCTCAGGTGGACTATATAAATGTAACAAAAATAAATAATATAAACCATAAGAGCATTCAACTGCTGTCTTAAAAGTCTGCCTGAACGCTTGTTATCAGCACTGAGCTTTCAAGACTCCATTTTCTGAATAACAATTTCTAAACAGATTTTTAAAATGAACTAGTTTAGTTTAGCATCTAAAGTCCCTGAAAAACTGCAGTGGACATATCTCAGTGAGATGTGAGACAGACTCCTAATCTTTAGTTTGGTTAAAAAATGAAGTTAACTCGTAACGACAAACCTGTGGTGTTTTCACAAAGAACTGGGAATATGGGATGGCATTTTCAGGTATGTATGAGCAATTACAGTCCAAATAAAACAGTGTCTTCATTCCTCACTGAGCTAAGTGATGAAAAGACTATTATGCGTGATTACCTCTTCTATTACTTTGGATGTATAAATTAGACGTGTTTCTACAGGCCTACTGAGGCCTATGGAGGCCTATTTAATGCACAAAGCACTAAATATTAATATACATCTATTTTTTGAATTTGGTGCCTCAGAAACACAAGAGAGGTCCACATTGTTGTGCCTGCACATCCCATCGGCTTCTCCTGGTCATCTGTGCACATGACCCTATTAATCAAATCAAGATGACAGGGCTGCCTAAATAAGTCACTGGCCACTGGTGGAAGGATGTATCTATGTTATGAAAAAACATCTCCTGAACAATTTGCTATATCCCTCATCTCCAACAGGAGATGGCCATTTTCTTGCCCTGTGTATCCCTGCTGGGACACAGGAGAGAGAGAGGGAAGGAAGAACACCCTGTTCTGCTAGAGAAAACAAGCAGAGCTGCTTTCTGGGGTCCTCAGCAGCCAGTGGCAGTAGGAGGGCAGCTGTGGGAAGCCATGAGGACAGTGTCTGCTGGAGAAACTGGGGCACCCCATGAAGCTCTAGCAAAGTCTGGAGGTGGCCATGTGGGGCATGGAATGCTCAGTAAACACCCATCAATGCAAGCCAAGGTAGAATCTCCAAAACTTTCCCCAAAACTAAGCAAGTATGACAATGATGGGATTTTTTCATCTGCACTCATGGCTGGCAAAAGACTGAAATTCACAGTTTTTACTCCCGTTCAGAGCCTGCTAAAATGCTAAAGCATACAGTACTCCATTTTTCCCCAAGGTCATAGAATCACAGAATCATTAAGGTTGGAAAAGACCATTAAGATAATCTAGTACAACCATCAACCCATCACCACCATGCTCACTAAACCATTCCCTCAAACCACGTCACCCTGATACGGAAGACAGAACAGTAAATTCAGGCTTCGTTCCTCCCAGTAGCGCTCCTTAAAGATGTCCCAGCCTCAGTCTTCAGGTTCCCCTTCACCTTCTGCCCAAATTGTTGACTGTGCAGGCAGATTTCAAGAACTGAGACAACTCTAACCAACGCTTTCACATGACCTTCAAAGTCATTTGCAAGTAAGTAACTTAACTGCAGCTTTAAATGACAGTTACTTCTGTTTTAACCTTGATGTATAAGATTATCTCCATTAAAGTCCCCTCAGTAAATCCTTTCCTTTTGTGTAAAATGTGCACAGATTCAATAGAAGCTTTTATGTGACACAGTATGATTACGCTTTGCAGAGTCTACTTGCTTTCAAGGGCATCAATAAATCAACAAACCAGAGGTAATTAAGGAACAAAACAATGCTAAGGATTTGATTTAAATACACAAACCTCAGAACATTCAGGCCTCAACCTCAGCCCATCCTGTCTGTCCCTTCACGCAAAAATGTTCTTCAAACAGCGACTGATCTTAGATCATCTGGATGCATTCATGGATGGAGAGTTTAATGTATCTCCCCTGCCTTTTATCTGATTAAATAAGAATCCTATTATTATTTTAACTTTACAATCACTTAATTAAATCAATGTCCTAGCCAAAAACAATTGTCTGGGTGGCCTGACTATTATACCACCATGTTTTTTATGAGGTGACCTTTCTGCTGAGTTCAAGGAACCATGCTTGATCACTAGATTTTGGTGGGAGTTTTGCTTGTGAGGATTATGAGTACATTACAGGCAAATCCTTCTTGATTTATGCATATTTCTTCACTGAAGGTACAAAACAAGTAGCCATCAACTTAATGCCACTTAATGCTGAAGGTTTTCAAGGGTCACATGAAGACATCATTTTTATGGGACAGCAAAAATCCCTGATTCTAGGTTAGAGTTATATATGAATAAGTAAATCATTTATGCATCACCTTCAGTTGGCCCACACTCCCACCTCATTTGGTACATAACAGCTTTCCTGTTGCCGTATGTCCTGCACAGACATTCAGTGAAGTATATTGTAATGTTCCACAGGCTGCAGAGCTCCCTTTTAAAAAAATATAAATCTGATTTTTTTAACCATATGTTGGCTTCATCTGATAAGAAAACAAGAGAAAGACGTAGTTCTACAACCTGCCGTATGCTTGTCATATATTACATTGCAAAGCACAAAGGATGAAATTTATCAAAAAGTTGGATAGGGTGCAATGACAGCGTAAGCAGCCTATTCAGGAGGGAACCTTTGCAGCAGCCACATGAAAGATGCTTCTAGGCAAGGAAGAGTCTTAATGAGCTGACTCATGGAAGTGCAAGGACCATAGGAGCAGTAGCAGACGTGGCTGGGCCTAAACACATACTATGACTTACAGGTCTACAAAACCCTACAGAAAAGGAAGGGACGAGGGCTGGCAGTCCCCAGTCCCTCCAAACTACTGGACAAATGCAGTCCTAATGGATGAGAAAACGAGTTTGCATGGGCTTTTTTTTCCCTTCTGCCAGAAGCACAATTGAAGTAAGTAAGATACGAGTTCATGTCAGATGCAGCTTCTCTAGAACAGGAAGTGAACAGATAAAATGGAACATCTTAGCTAATGAGCTTAGAGAGAGAAGAGATATCTAATAGTTTTATTAACAATATACCATGCACTTACATTGGATCTGTTTTTTAGCACTACCTCAATGAAGAGTCTTCTCACTGAAGAAGGTGGTCTCCCTCAGGGACTCCATGATAATGGCAGTTCTGAAGAAGTCACGGCAGCACCAGATTTGCTCTGTCATAGGGCAATTCAGGAGCATACCAAAAAGAAAAGGACTGGCAGCTTCACCCAAAACTCAAGCTATCAACCACTCAACAGCTGACTCCTTTGATTAGATCTACCAAACCCAGGACAGAATCAAACACATTTGATCAAGACCAAAAATGTCCAGCCCTCTGGGATGCTCCTAATAAAAAGATGTTCTGTAAAAGAATAACCAAAAGATGTCTCTTCCAACCCAAGTCATTCCATGATTCTATGATGTAGTAGTTGAAAAGAAAAAAAAAAAGAAAATTAGCGAAGTAGAAAAGGTTAAGATGAACCTAAATTCCTGTAAACTTAGAAATCAGAGGTCAACATGCGAGCAATTAAGAGACATCTGATATCCATCAGCATATCCCCAACAACTGAACACAGAAAATGAGTACACCTCAAGACAGCCTGGTGACCAGTGAAAGCAGAGAAGCTCAGCATGCTGAAAAACTTCACAGGACAACAACATAGGACAGCGTTCAGAAAGGTGATGCTGGGTGTATTCCTGGGACACTGTTTAAGCACAGTGCTTAATGATTCCTGTCAATTGGATGAAAATATTTCATAAATATGTGAAGTTTCCTTGGCTGTTGGGGTACGAATTTTTTCTTCCTGTCTGTCTTCCCTGCTCTGTCAGTGAAGAATACCCAAGGAGGTGGTTGAGTCACCATCCCTGGAGGTGTTCAAGGAACGTTTAGATGTTGTGTTGAGAGACATGGTTTAGAGGGCTTACTGGTGGCAGGTGGATGGTTGGACTGGATGATCTTGTAGGTCTTTTCCAACCTAGCTAATTCTATGATTCTATGAATGTCTTGATTGTACTGAGTGGTATGTATGGGAAACTGGATGTGATGGGATGGAGACAGTATTCTTCCTTTTCTCTAGCTCTGCTGTGTGACCCTGCAGTAGACATAGTATTGTAGTAATCAGTAGAAGGCCCTCTGAAGAGACTGCTGAGTGTAAAATGAAGTAGTACTGTCAACTGAAAAATCAATTTTCTTCCCATTTTTGTTTATCTTCAAAACAGTAGCAGTGTACTGACCAGTAAACATTAGCACTCTGTCTTGTTTCATTATACTGAAACGCTGGCATGAATTTCCGGCAGCATGAAAGTAAATGTCTGCAGATACGCCTGGCATATAAGAAGCGCAGTGACTGTCATGCCATGATGTGAGACTAATTGAGTTGAAGGCAAACACCTTCGCTGACAGGCAGACAGAGCACACACAAAAACAGCAGTAAGGTAAAGACAAAACTGTACAGCATACTTCAGATTTACCCCTTAATTAAAAAAAAAAAAAGAGAGAGGAAAAAATAAAGAAGAGAAATTGTGGCTATTTTAACAAGAAATCTCAGAAGAAAACTGTGTCATCATCCTAGCATACAGAAGTCATGTGCCAAAGTGGGATGAGCTTTTTCAGCAAGCCCTGCATGCCGAAAACAGACTTTTCCCTACTGACAGGAAATCTCAGTTTTGGTCACAAATTCTTTCCTCCGTCTTCAATAACACTGCCCACTGTTGGCCAGACTACTGTCAGGCTACAGAGACCTGTACGAGGTTCTGTCCATTCCCCTTTTGCAAGTAATTCCCAAAATATACCTGATGCTGTCAGGAAAAGGGCAATGCCAGTGGAGCGGATGGTGGTAAGCACAGCCTGCAACTTTTCACTCACTGAGACCCAGAAACAAGAAGCAAAACTCTAACTGTGAGCAGAAGAAAAAGCAGCAAGAAGTATCGGGCTTTCCACAATGGTCCAGTCTCCTTTAAAGGTGCCAGCAACCCTAACCAGAACAGGATGTCAGGATAATGCAAAGAATCCACGGTTTTTTTTTTTTTTCCAGTTGTCCCCACCATCAGTCACCATGCTCCCTCCCCCTAAAGTAAATGAAATCAATCAGCAGGGATTTCTGTAAAATACATAAAACAGTCATCTTCCAGACTCTACCAGAAGATAAACGGTTCCAGACATTGGACCGCAGCCATTTTCCCACACATGCTACAGTGTTTTGTCATCCATATTGGGCCATAATAGTGAGCGGGCTTTTTTTTTTTTTCCTCAGTCAACAGCCAATGCTTCTGCTTCTAGCATGGAGCAACTAGCACATTAAAATCACTGCAACAGGAGTATTTTTTTCAGTACAATTCGCAAGACAACTGCTTCATTTCTAAAAGCACAGCCTGAGGTCTTGTGCAGGACTTCCACACTATCTGCTGCAGCTAACATTGTCTTCTCACTTCCAACTGGAGCCTCATAGATCCTTTTGGGATAAAAGCATATCATCCCCAAAACAGCCACTGAATGAAAAGAACACGAAACTACAAGCAGTGCAAACCTTATCTGAGAACTTGCTAACAAAAAATAATAGGATTGCTTACAATCTTTCATGCTAGTGTTGGTGCTTGTTTCAGTGAAGGATACAAATACATGAAAAAGATGCATCACAATGTGAGTTTACAATTCATTTATAATAAAAGTGTTTTAAAGCAAGTCCTTAATAATCTGTTAACACAAAATGCACTTTGGAAAGAACCATGGGGCTTTTTCATCATTAAGAAATGTGCAAGCAAATTCTATCCTTAATTAAATCAGAAGTAATTTTATTAACTGCAGTAGATTTAAACTTGCCTTACATCAGTGTAAGCAAGGGGAGAACATAGCCCCAGGGTGTTTATATGCCGCAGTTCCAGTTAGTTTAGATCTATTTGGGTGGGAACTCCTTTCCCCCTTTCCAGAAAAAATACTCCTGCCTACCCTTCTTCACCTCACAACTGGGGCCAAAGCAGTCCTTCTACAATATTTTTCAGAAAGGTTATGAACAAATCTCATACTCGACAGGAGATGATCTTATTAAATAAAAGCAGCATCTCAACTGATGGACACCAGCAGTTTTAAAGTTTGTTTACAAGTTTTTAAACAAGCCACCTCAAACAGATAAGCTTATTTACATCTTAAAAATAAATAAGAACTTTAAGTAAAAGCTATTTTATAAAGGAAATACTTAAATCTGTTTTCAGAGCTGAAAAGCCCTCCCAAACAGTACTAGCTGCTGTATCAAACATTACTGCCACAGTGTAGAAACTTACTGTCTGCAGATAGATATCCTTAGGCTTCACTGTACCTTTGAACCAAAATCACTTTCTTCTGTACTTCATTTTCTGGTTTCTTGAAATGTGATTCTCAGTTTCTGACAGATGGCTCCTCTGTCACTGAGCGCTGCTTCCGCCTCCTTATCTCTGCCAGCTAATACTTCCACCAGGCTTAGCTGTTGTCTGTGGAGCTGTGCTCTACATCATTTCTACTCTGATCAATGCTCTGCTTGGTTTTAGGTTGGCTTCTAGTCCCGCCTCCTGCTCTTGAAGAAACGAAAACTCACAGCTGGATTTTCTATAAATCATCCCTTTTAATAGCGGCTGAGCAAGTATGGCAAATACTACAGCTAAGACCTGCTGCTCTATTTGAAACTTCAAAAAACAATTCTTCATCTTAATGATGCACACATGAAAGTTAATCATGTACTAAAATCACTAATACTGAAAAATAGTGGCCAGATAATTGTGACCTTCGGGGCTCAGAAGCTGATTAATGTAATACAAAACTCCTCTCTGTTCCAGAGGGGGAATACAGTAAAACACACTGCCTCCGTGAACTGTTTTATATAATGTTTTGCTTTGAACAGGAGCTTGTCATTCTTACAAAGATAAATTTACATTTACAGTATAGGGCTTTTGACAGGCTAACCCCGAATACACACTGTTTAGGCTAGCAGCCCTTAGCTTGAAAGAGCTTTTACCACACCAGCTCTTTTGAAGTGTGAGCAGGAAATACTTTTATTTTCTGCACAGTGCTGAATACTCTACACAGCACTGAACTCATTATCATGTTTAACAAAGCGTAGAGTATAAAAGCAAGGTGGTACCATAAAAATAGAACCGCGAACTTTGTTCCCAAGAGCAGAGCAAAACAAAGCTGCTTCTGTAAACTGCAAATTGTTTTAATCCTCCACCCTCCAGATCTTCTTAAGAAACCGTGCTGTGGAAATTAAAAATTACTGGGCAGATCTGGATCCAGTCTGAATGGGCTGCAAAACCCAGGGATTCTCAGCTCTTTCTGGAGTGAGAGCCACACCCTGGCTGAAAGGGTCTGAAGGGCTCTCTGCCCTCTGACTGAAGATGAAAAGTCTCCCAACAACAACTGTTATGATCCTGTGGCACACAGGGTCTCCTGACCGCTGCCCATGGCTACATCAGCTGAGGGTGGCAGTCTCAGATGTGAAGAAGGAGCCATTTCGTCTCATCTGGACATCAGCTTAGGGAGAAGTGCGGAACTGTGTGTCAGGAGGGGCTTTCCGCCAGGTATGCCTCTGCTTCCAGCAGTCAGGGATTCATGGATTTCATCAGACAGGTGCTGGAGCTGGACTACAGTGCTCAGTGCTCACGGCAGACCCATCTTCTGTGAATGAATCCAGCCCTTTTTGAAGCTGATTGTGCCCATTCATAGCATGTTCTAAAAATATAGTGGAAAAGCACAAAAAAAGTACTTCTGCCTACTTACACCTACTCACTAACCATTTCATTACATGCCCCACAGTTCTTACAAGTTCTGTTCTTCCACATGATAGATGACTTCACAGGCTTCTGTCATATCCCATTTAATCCTCTTTTTTCTATGCTGAACAATCTCATCCATTCAGTGCCCATGCTGATCAGCTTTGCTTCCTGTCCCTGCATGTGCCGCTGCTCCCAGTAAGAGGTGCAGTTCATCCTTCAGTTCCCATGGCAGGCTGATAGTACAGCATTCGAGTTCAAACCACACTCCCACTCTGTGACTGCAATTTGTGGAAATAGGAAAATACGCTCAGTTTCTTTGATTACAATTTTTGCAGACAGTCACTGAGGATGGTCAGTTGTAATCTGAAAGCTCTCATAACCTCAACACAAGAATTTGAGAACAACCACAAGAGACAAATTTCTGAACAGTTACTAGCCAGGAAGCCTAAAAGAAAGCCATGTAGATTAAGTAGCCAACAATGCCCTTGGCTGAGGGCAGCGTGGCTCTGATGTAGCTACTACTCTCTTAATTAGCAGCCATACGAGATGGGTCCTGGGCCTTCGTCCAAGCAGCTGTGGCTCAGATTTGAAGTGCTGCAACGACACTGCTCTCCTGTGGATGTACTCGTTGATCAATGCCAGTAGTTTGATGATGGAGAGTGAAAGGAGCAGGGAAAAGCACCGTCTCTGTGCCCAATCCAAATATGTAAGGGTGAATATAATTAATCTTGCTTTCCACGTGCTGCTGTACATTCAATACTTATCAGTTATCAAAACACACATGACTGATTAAAATTACCTGTTTGACCTTTAAAATGCACTTGAAAATTCATAAATGAGACCAATCAGTAGTACGTAGCCATTTGAATAATAACAGAATTTTGAATCTCTAGCAAACGTTGTAAGAGGCGATTAAAGCCCCTTGATACCACGGTGTGACATGCACTATATAAACCCAGGATGGGGATCTTCCAAGGACTTTTACAGAGCATTTTGTCTGCTGCCTGGAGTGATGCTCATGGCACACAGACCATCACCTGAATAACATGAAAAAAACACTCTGCAGGGTTTGTTTCAGACAGTTTGGTGGTTGAGAGATTATCCAGGGATGGAGGACAGCAGGAAAGTTCCTCCTGCCACTGTTTGCAGACACTGAAGTCCTCCCTTCCGCCTCTCTTTGAGCTAGTTATGAGATCTGCTGAGACTGGATACCAGATCAGACTTCACTGAATAACCACAAAAAAGCCCTGCTGGTGAAGAGATTATAGTGAGAAGCAGATCTTCATTTGGCTGCTTACTTGGAATCTCTCCCTCTGCTAACACCTGAGAAATCACCAGAAGAGAACCATGGACTTACTTTTTGTTGAGTAGGCTTCTATCAGAAAAAAATCTTTCACTTTAATATAAAGAGTTCCTCTGTAAGGAACTAGATGTCCATCCAAAGGCATTCAGTGCTCACAGCCCTTGTAATAAAATTATGGCAGACAGAGTAACAGCTCCATGGCTCTGGTGAAAGTCGTCCCTGACTTGTTTTTAGAAAGCTGAATCGTGAAATCACAAGGCCCTGGGGTAATTCAGGTTGGAAAAGGACCTCAGGAGATCTCAAGACCAAGTCCTTCGGCCTTCTGGCCCTTCTGAAACACCAAGTTCACAAACAGTTTCAGATCCCTACCACTGCACTGGAAGAAAGGAGGAGGAATAATTATTTGCCATTTTCTTTCTAGGCAACTTGTAAACAGAAAAGATCTGCCTTCTCAGAGCAATGAGGGCAGCTATGCCTGCTTGTCCCTGGATTACTCTTGGAAGCTGAGTACTTTTAATGTACTGAAACTTCTACCACAAGGCTGTCAGGTGGGAAGGTTTTAATAGTTCAAAGGCACTCTGACTTTACGATGTATTTGCTTATAATGCAGTAAAAAGGATTAAGAGCCTCCTGAGAAGAAACAAGAGGTACTGGGACACTGCTAGAAGGATGAATAAACCCAGCCTGCAAGGAGACGAGGACTCATGTTGTGTCAGCTCGCTCAGCTCCTGACAATCATCTCCTCCCTGCTTTGCTTTTATGGTAGTTGAGAAACCCATTCTGAGCTGAAATGTCTACAGGGTTGAGCTATACACCTTGTTCTTTAGCCAGCACTGTGCTTCAGCTCAGAGGCTGGTATCCATGTTTGATATTCACTCTACAGCTGCAAGGAGCAAGGAGAGCAGCCTTGTTCCTCTACCCATGGACAGGAGACTGAAACGCAGCCACTGTTCTACTCTCCTTCAATAAGCTATTTCCCTTCTAACAGCTTTTCCAAATGCACTGATATGAGCTAAACAGGGCTGGGTCATGAGGAAAGGGAACTGAGTGCTGCAGCTGGGGCCTCATGGCCTCCAGTGGAAATAGTAGCAAGGCCAGTGGCGTGGCTGCCTTGTTAGCCTACATTAGTGACTGACTTGCCATTAGCCTCTAATCTGCAAGCACATGTAGGCCTTTGTTCTTCATTGCTCTCAACTGCCAGCCTCCCAGATTACAGCAGGTATTTCCTGCTGCTGTCTCCTAATCACACCACTACGCAGCTGATAACCACCCTGCAGCCGCCAGGCGGGCTGCCCTCACAGGACACAGGCAGCCAGTGCTCCTCTCTGCCCTACTGTCAGCCGGTTCTCTTTGATCGTTTATTATTGCACCTCCTTAGTTAAACCTGGAGGATGCTGAGGGGAAAATTTGAGGTTTTCTGTGCCACCAGGGCCAGGGAGAGTCTAGGGCAGGCATATCCAACCCGTGGCCCATGTGCTGCATGCAACCTGGCCCGGCTCGTACTGCAGCTGCCCCCTGCTCTGCGCCATCATGGCAGCAGCTCTTCCCCACCAAATGGCCCGGCCTGGCCTGGCCCCAAGCGTGCACCCATTGCTCAGCAACAACCATAAACTGGTGTGCGATCGGCACTGTCTGGGCTGAAAACGGGACACAGAGAGGTTACAAAGCAGCTCTAACACTCGTGTCCACCATACACACTCAGCTGAATTAAAACCCGCATGTATAACACATGGCATGCGTTTGTGCCTCTTGGTGAGTACCAATCATATTTCACAGAATCACAGAATCGAATCACAGAATCCTTAGAGTTGGAAGGGACCACTAAAAGTCATCTAGTTCAACTCCCCTGCAATGAACAGTATCTCAACCTTCCTAATGTTGTCTTGAAAGAAAACAGAACAACAAAAAAAGACAAATTGTGAATGAATTGTGATTCTAAGGGAATCATGTCACTTTTCAAAGATTATAATTGGAAAGACATTATATGCAAAAATATGCTGCCAAATTCTATGTATTTCAATATTTCGTAAAGACAAAATAGAGGAAAAAAGTCTGTCATCTCAACAGTGTATTTTTTTTACAACTCAAACTGACTCTGTTATAAAAGTTAGTTATATGGTAGCAAATGTGATTGAAAAAAAATCTAAATCACCTACTGATGGCAAGTTTATTAAGCAGTGTTTGGAAAGCATGGCAGATGTAATTTATCTCTATTAAAAAAAAAAGATTTTTCTAAAACCAGTTTGTCTTAACAGAATATAGCCAGGCACACTGAAGAAACAGGAAAATCTACTGAAAAAAAATTGGAGAGTACAGCTGCTATTTTCAAACCTTATGCTTTGGCAATAGAGGAAGGTACCAATGCTACAGATATGGCTCAATTTGCTGTTTTTATTGGAAGTATTGAAAATAAATGACAATGAAGAAATGGCTTCTCTGATGCCATTAAAAGACACAACTTAATTTTTTTCTTTTTTCTTTAATAAAGTGCAAAAAAAGAAAATAAGTTTTGTTACTAATATACATTAACTCTATATTTTTGCTTTCAAATAATATCAAAAATATATTCATCAGAGTTCATGTTTCTCCTATAAACACACTCATATTCTTTCCTAAAGATTATGAAATTCGGAAAAGCTACAGAGATGAGAGAGTATATCCATAGATAACACTGATACGCATTGAGCAAAAAAAGATGGCGAACAAGGGGAAAACTATATCTAGGTTATTATATTTGAAACTCTGCATCAAATTAAGTATTTCAAGGCAAAATCAAAAGAAAAAGTGATTTGAAAACTTCTCTCTAAAGCAGAAAGTTGCAATGATAATACACTGGGTGTGAAAAACTGTCTTAGGCAGTTTTCATGCACTAGATGCTCTTAGCCAAGACTGACATTTTTTCAGAGGGTTCCTGAGCCATTTGTCACACACTTACAATTGCAGTGCTTATGTAAAATAGGATAGTTGTACCATCTCCACTTGATGAGAAAGCCATATGCTTTTGCATTTTTATATAAAATACATTCCTTAACGGATGAAAATACGTATTACCTAACTCATTTTTCAGGCAGATCTACCTCATTTGTACTTTGTACTCCTGTAGCTTTCCAGTGTATTTCTCCTGCTGGAAAATCTCTGTAGTTTACATGGCATATCTCTGTGTCATGTGTTCCCTTTAATAGCCAATATAAATGTTTTTCAACTCAAAACCCTACAGCTTGAGTCTCACGGAAGTCCAGCAGCATCTCCCTGCTTTACTCATTACACCACCAAATGGCTGCTCAACAACCAACCTGCTTTGCTGCAAACAGGCAGCTCTCAGAGCTGAGCCAAAAGCAGCTCAGTTTGGGTCAAACTGGGTGATAAATCCCACCCTGACTCCCATCAGGTGATATAAAACACGCTCCAGCAAGCCCTGTGCCCTCGCATTTCCCTTCCCAAGGACCAGCACTACTGCCCTTGATTTAGGACCATCTCCTCCTTGTCTCCCTGTTCCTGCAACTCTTGCACCCTCTGCCCTGTACCATGCCCCAACATCTGCTCCTGATAACGTGAGCCTGTGGGACAACACATCTGTGATAAAACCCAGGGGCCGCAAAATGTTATTTACTGCACTTAGAACAGTACGAACCCACTTTAACATGAGGTTCAGTTCAAGCGTGGCAAAGTATTTCATTTGTTCAATCAAATGCTTCAAAGAGCTCAGAAATAAAAATTCTTGGAATTGTTGCATGAGTCAAACTTTTTACAAAAGTTTATATTAAATTGTGAGTCACTGGTTTGCTTCCGGGGAGGAAAAAGATCTTATTTTCAGCAAAATGTCCTGAAAATAAGTAATTAAAAACATCACTAACAGCCAATAATCATTTGGAGTGCTAATTTCCTTCTGTACATAAAAGGCTTAAAAAGGACAAAGAAAGAGAGAAAAGTTCAGCATCAGCATTTGTCTCAAGACCCAGTGCACTCAGGGGCTGACTCAGGATCTCTCCTGCAGCAAAACAAGAGCTACAACAGTTATCTGTGCTACTGCAAAGAAAAGTTGAATTTCTGAAGTCAAGCACAGCTTAAAATGACTTGAATCACAAGCAAACTACCACCTGAAATGTCATCCTGCGAGACATCATCCCTGTCATCCCCCAAGCATGGGTCAGAGGGCTGTCATCATGGGCAGAAAATGCAGCAGCTACTGGTAGGTTGCAGCAGTGCTGTACAACAATATAAGACTGGAAGCAAAGAATATGGTTTCCAAATTAAACAGCAGGAGTAATTTCTGCCAACAGGATGTAATTACTGCTCTTGTAAAAGAACTGTGGAACACTTAATGGTTTCAAGCACTAATACCTATGGAAACAGAGCGTTCCCTAAATACCCAGCCAAGTGCTAGATTATAGTTGACCTGGAGAGCAGTAAATCACCAAGAAAACATCCTGTACTGCTGAACACTTCAAGGGTCTCATTCCAAATGCTGCTCTAGCTTGAATGCTGACGTCTCTGAAATCAGGTATGATCACAGCCCAGGGTTAAATTTCTTCTGTACCTCACAGGAGCTGTTATTAACATACTGACTGTGCTACAGCCCTAAATATAGACTTTCTATCATGAAATCTCCATGCCAGATCTATGACTTTTTCAAGTAATTTATCTGACAAGATTACTGTATTCCCAAACAGCCTGTTTCTGAGCACATAGGATCTGAAACTGCTTAAAATAGATGGAATTACAGAATCATAGAATCACAGAATCATAAAGGCAGGAAAAGTCCTCCAAGATCATCCAGTCCAACCATCCACCTATCACCAATATCTCCCACTAAACCACGTCCCTCAGTACAACATCTAAATGTTCCTTGACCGCCTCCAAGGACGGTGACTCCACCATCTCCCTGGACAGCCTGTTCCAGTGCCTGACCACTCTCTCAGAGAAGTATTTCCTAACATCCAACCTGAATCTCCCCTGGCACAACATGAGGCCATTCCTTCTCGTCCTATTGGTAGTTACATGGGAGAAGACGCTGACCCCCACCTCACCACAACCTCCCTTCAGGCAGTTGTAGAGGGCAATAAGGTCACCCCTGAGCCACCTCTTCTCCAGACTGAATAATCCCAGTTCCCTCAGCTGCTCCTCAAAAGGCTCCAGACCCCTCACCAGCTTTGTAGCCCTTGCCTGGACATGCTCCAGGGTCTCAATGTCTTTCTTGTAGCAAGGGGCCTAAAACTGAATACAGTACTCGAAGTGCAGCCTCACCATGGCTGAGTACAGAGGGACGATCGCCTCCCTGCTCCTGCTGGCAACACTATTTCTGATACAAACCAGGATGCCATTGGCCTTCTTGGCCACCTGGGCACACTGCTGGCTCATGTTCAGCCAAGTGTTGACCAATGCCCCCAGGTATTGTATTTCCTCCTCACAGTCTTCCAGCCACTCTACCCCAAGCCTGTAGAACTGCCTGCAGTTGTTGTGGCCAAAGTGCAGGACTTGGCACTTGGTCTTGTTGATCTTGAGGTATCAAGATAGATGCAGTAAGATAATAGCATCTCAATGTTTATATGCTTCTGATGATCCTTTTCTTAAGATCTGACCAAAATACATTTCCAGAGCAGACGTAAGAAGCACCACCAAATGCAGCAATGCTTTAATTATTTGTAGAATGCTTCCAATGTCTGAAAGCCTCTTTGCAGAAGGAGCATTGAGTGAAGTACGCCAGGCTTTAAAAACCCTACAGCAATTCAACTCTCGCATTTATGTGCAAAAATTCATAACCATACTTAGGAAAACAGACAAGCAGAACTCTGCACAAAGCAGCTATCCTGTTACAAACTTATTAGTTATACTGATGCAGCTTTAAGGAAAGAAAGTGTCCCAGCACTTTCTCTTTTACTTCTACCAAAAAGGCAATGTTTTCAAGTCATAGCTGTATAGCTAAGACCTCCACCCTTCCTGCAGAAAAGCACCTCCAAACAAGTCTACAAGGATTTCCTCACCTCTTGCAGAATATCCTGCATTTTCCAGAGATTTTAAGATGGAATTTGTTGAAATACAGAACAGTGTTACTTATCACAGGTAAAGATTGTATCTAAGCAACAAAGAAAGACAAAGTTTTTCTGCACTGTCCTACCTCAATCCCCACAAACATCAGCAGAAAAAAAATGCTTACGTGACAATTCATTTGAGCAACTGCTTTGGAGCTTAACAGGCTGTAATCAACATATCAAAGGCTTATTTTGAACAAGCACTTATGAGAATGGATGTAAATTCTCAATGCTAGCTGTGCCAATGAGTTTGCGATTCCCCCATATTCACACTGATTGAAGAGAGCAAATGAATCTGGTTTGTGATTACTTTACAGCATCATTCCTTTTTAAAATTCTTTTTTGAAACACCCTTATTAAGCAAAATTCAACATACTTGAGGCATGAAACACTGTCTCCCTGACCTTTCAGGAACTCAAAGATCTAAAGTTTGCTTTTTTGTACATTCTGCTATTGACAAATTTGTTTTCTTTCATCACAGGCATGAGTGCACACATGCACAAAATGCTTTGCCAATCATATTTCTGTCACTGTTGTCCTCCAGATCATTCAGAGTGCCTTACAGAAGGGAAAAAGACAAATCAGACAAAAACTGGCAGTACATTAGGCAGCTTTGGGCAAAGAAAAGAATGGATTCTTCCAAAGTTGCTTCCTGCAAAGCAAGATTTGCTTGAGGAATCTTGCTTACATGTATTAGCTTGGAAGCTACTAGGACACATGAAGCTATCACAGCTGATGTAGCCAACACAGGACACTACTTAGTTCTAGAAATGAAGAGCCAGAACACAACCAAACAGAAAGAAGGGATTTTTCAGAAGAGTCAGAGACCACAAGATTTTCTTTCATTCACATCATTCTGCTACCTCCTTTAACAGTCCCAACTAGACACATTTTTTGGACCAGAAGCCTATGACAGTCTTGTCTTCCTCTCATGGAAAAGGCAACAGAGACATCCTGGAACAAAAAGAGCACACTATAGTTTTGTTCTCAAACATCATTTCTAGGAAAAAGGGCAGAAAAAATCCTTCGCAAGATACTACCCACCCAAGAACAATGCTGCATGGTTCACTGTGAGTCATTTCAATCTTTGCAGGCTTGGCATAATATGAATTCAGAAAAGTCATTATCAGTAACTTTGTCATTTCAAGTGTTTGCAGCTATGAGAAATAATATAATAAGATACCACTTCAGGGACACTTTGAGATCATCTTACTATGACTTCAATCTAATGCCATTCAAAATGTTGAAACAGTATTTTCAGATGCTGTAAGTAAAGGAAGGCATCCAACATCTGACCTGAAAAAGAGTTCTTCAAGGGAAAATGAAATGCTACATTAAGTGGTACAGATGCTGAAGGAGGCAATACACTTTCCTTTGCTCATGCGAAGGACTGCCTATTTTCTTGGATTAACCCAAAGCGAGCCTACTATAGTTCTGCTGTGTTTTCTTCTCTCCTCTTCACTATAGCCAAGCAAAAACATGGAGAAAAGGTGTCATGTAAAATCACTTTTCCGGACCTAAATTTTGCTGTAAGAAACCTAAAGGATTTACCTCATACAAATCCACTGTTAAAGGAATATGCACACTGGTGTTCTTATTATCATATGAGAACAGTTTGTATGAACTTTGAATAAGAGTTTGCCTATGAGTTTCATTTGCATTTGTCATATTTTAAGGACCACTGTTAGAGAAATCTGAATGAGTAAGCAGAAAGCAGAAAAAAAAAAAACGGTAAGAATTCTGGTTTTTTTGAAGCATCCTTACAGACATAAATGATGAATACGGCGGTATGATATGAGTGATTTGAGCAGTACCAGCACCCTGAATCATCTTCCATCTCCACTCCCAGCAAGATTACCTGGCAGTGCCATGGAAGAGACATCATGTTCTTTGAGACAAACCAATTTGATCAACCAAACTATCAAATATAATTAAGGGTCAGGACTTATAGCAGCATATGAACAAATAAGCCTGATTCACAGAGGTTTTCTGAGCAGCTTTTTTTCGTATCTGTAATTTCTTTTCTGTGTTGATATTTTAACGTCTTGTACAGTGTGAAGTTGCATCGTAATAACAACCTTCCTGTTAGAAAGAGTGATCGAAGTTTCTCCTCAACTCAAGCACATCTATCACCCTAAAACTCAAAGGAACAGTTTTTCAGACCTCCGCAACTTCAGCCAAACTTAAGCAAAATCAGCCAACAGGCCCCAAAGCTGCTGAGGGTGGGAAGCGGAGACAGACTGGACAAAGAGAGTGTTTTCGTAAGTCTTGCTACCATAGGAAACCAGGGAAATTGTATACTGGCTAAAAAGAAACGTTTTCCATAGATTTATTTACTGGCTGGAAACTCCTGCAGCTCTGGCTGTTGCCCACTAGAGGCCGTGAAGCACTTATGTCTTTCCTGACCCAGATTACCAGAACCGAATAAAAAGGAAATGAGAAATGGAAAATGCACTGAAACCTAAAAAATCTTTAAGCATTAAAATCTCTAAACCTCTCCCATCCCTGGCAGCCTGGTGGAAACAATTAGCTGTTCTCATGTGGAACAGGAGACTTGCAGAAGGCCTTGGTGGACCAGGCCAGGGAGGAGCATGAGGGGCAGCTGAATGGAGAGTGGCTGCTCCTTCATGACAAGGCCAGCGTAAACAACGAGTAGTCAAACTTAATGGGCCTCTTTTAAAATAAATTCTTCCTTTTGAGTATCCTTATAACTGCATCAGAGCCTGGCAGGCTGCAGCTGTCAACATGAAAGATGTCAAGTGTGAGTGGGATTTAATGAGGGGAGTTTGCTGGAGAACTAAAGCAACAAACAGGCATGGACAGAAACACTGGGGAGAAGACTTGACATGCTGGGAAGAAACCTGAATACGTTTGTTGGTATGCAGTGGTGTGAGAGAAAAGCGAGGTGAGAGGAAACTCAACTGGATCAGCACAGTGGAAGTTGGAGGCTCAGACAGAGGCAGGACCGTCCTTACAAGGCAGGCTGGAGGCAAACAGGAGAACAGATCAGGACCAGCTGGGCAAGGGAGTGAACCAGCACACTGGGGGGACACGTCATAGCCCAAGTGAGTGAGTGACATAGCAGATGTGTCAAAAAACTGGAGATGAGACTAGCTGCAGAAGAGCTGTACTCTAATGGGAAAGCATCAGAACAGGGCTTCTACATGGAAAGAACATGGCTCCTGCAAAGCTCAGTGCTGCAAATCAGAGTTCAATGTCTTCTTGGAAACATAATTTGTTGCAGGTTATCTAGGAACTGACAAAGGGTCAATGTAGATCAGATTATTCTTTGCAGTTATCGATTGCCCTGCTTTCAGCAACATTGAGTTTCATCTGCCATTGTGCTGTTCACAAACCCAGCTTAATTATGGCCCATTTAAGTCGCTTTATCTTCTGCTGTCTGGATTAATTGAATACTTTTGTGTCTTCTGAAAACGCTGTGGTGTTTTCCATGCTTTTGCCATAGATCATTAAACAACACAACTATGTCACACCGTTCCTAAAATGAACTTTCAAGGCAGCCCAATGAAAACCAATGGCCTTAGTGAAAATGTTCACTTATTTCTCTTCTTTGAAGAATTCCTCCTGTATTTGGCAACCTTGAGGTCAAACATACTATTGAGAATATATACAGAATAAATTGATTTGGGGACTGTTGTTTTAAGTCTCTTCTGGTCTGTGTGTAGATACTCAAGATATGAAGGTTATTATGCAAAAAGTGAAACCCTCTGACAGCTGTTTTGCAAGAAATTAGTGATCAGGTAGTTTGCATCTAAATATACAACTTGGGCAATTTGGTGTGGATTCAGATTTTGGTTTTTGCATCCCATCATTACAAGGATCTTGAGCTGGTGATAAGCTCTGAAGTGCAGCAGAGGGATTGTTTGAGGCAGATACCTCTCGCCTCTGCTTCCAGTCCAAACCCTGCTGGGCATCACACAGCTTCTCTGATTGACACTCAAGGAGAAGCAAAATCCTTATCTCATACTAACTTCTAACATGCTCCACTTAATAGGCAGCCATGAGAGCAGCTACAGGTGTTCACATACTCTTAAATCTAATCTTTTGGGTTTTTTTTGTCTGGTGTCACAGAAGTCACGCTTAATAGGTTTGCAGTTATTAGGCAGTTAAAAAAGTTATTTGCACTTTGCAGTTTGCGGCCAGAAGTGCAGCAAGAGACAAGCACCAATGTCTTGTGAATCCCACAGCTGTCGCGACTTTTCCATTTAAAGAAAGAACAGTTGCTTGAGGCATTGTAGAGACATGCAAGAGCACAGAAACAGTTTGTTAATACTGGAAGTGAATTTGCAGTTATTGAGAGCAGATGGTCAGTTCTCACACTGAATGAACCTTAAATCATCTAGACTTATAGGACCACTGCAAATGACGAAATGATACCTAATTCATAAAAAGAAATCTTACGTAGTCACAGAGCTTGGCTTAGATTTGAATCCTATAGAAAGTGGCTTAAACCCAGATAAAGTTGTCAATATTAAACTGAGTCACAGGCTTTACTCCACAGTTCCAGTCCCTTATTTTTGCTGGTATAAATAACTTATAGCAGTCAAAGCTAAGCTAAAATAATAAGGTTCTTAATAAAATAATTATATTAGCATCGTCAATAAAGCTAGGAATTAAGTTAATCCTTCCTTGTGCCACTGCAGTTCTGCTCTATTAGCGATGTAGTAGCAGTATTAGTGAGAATGGAAATAGAGATCTGAAGTTACACATACATGCCATACAAACATTGCTTTAACAAATTAATCTGTGACATACTCCAGAGCTTGTGAATTCTTTCCATACACATGCTGCTTGTAAAGATTCTATAAAATAGTGTCATAGAAGTATATATGAAATACTCTTCAATGCAGGCCGTGGACAAATACAAATTATTACTGCTACAGGTAATAGTGGTTCTATACAAATGGAAGGCCTTCCATAAGGCCACATGCCTTTAAGCCTACATTTCTGTTTTTCACCTCATTTTCTTAATCAAATAGGAATGTAACTACTGGGGAGAAGAAGGGAGGCTTAAGCAAAGAGTTTTGTTGTGTGGTTCTTTCTGCATGTGTCCTGCAACTGAATTCCAAATGGTCAACCACCTCCTGAGAGGGCTCTGAAGTCATCCTCCAAAATTCCTTCCCTGAGACAGGTACTCAGCTTTCCAGCTGATTACATCTGGACTGTGAATGGTGAATGACCATTAAGGTTAATCTGACTGCCAGTTTACAGGTCTTTGCAAATGGGTAAACAAGTACTGAATTCTGTGTGCTGACCCAAAGGCATCTGACAGAGAGAGTTGGCACATACCTGATTCACCAAGCTTTAAATAAGAAGACGACTGCACTCTGAACTGCAGGAGGGCTCTGAATACTAGCCAAAAGGCTGCAACAGCACTAATGACAGAGATAATGCATATCTGATGGAAAAAAATGTATGGCCATTATATTTTCAGCAGAGGAAGGGATGTTGGTTTGGTAGGACTGGTGATCAGTGCAACTTACTCTGACATCCTTCCATTCTAGATCTAGGGCTAACATAGCACATGCAGATTTGACTTGGTTTGGGGTGCCATGTCATTGCTCAGTGTTGGTCCTGTATTACTTATTTTGACCGTACTCATCTGGCTTTGGCAGTGAACAAGTGAACTAGGCAGCTCATGATGGCGAGTTCAGTTATGAGGACTCTGAAACTCTGTGTTATAAAATCCTGAGATTTAGCTGAGCGTAGACATCACATTCATTACCGTATTGAGTACTTAAGATGCGTATTTGTGATATTATGACTTTTTCTTCATATTAATGACATAGGTCATATTTATTTACACAATGGTAATTAATTCAGCCTCTGTGCATTTCATGTCTTTGAACATAATAAGCCCTGCCATAGTGCCCTCTGGAATGACAGTGGTTCAGATAAGGAGTGAAGGTAGAAACAAACAAGGAAGCAAACAGCTATGCATGGTCAAACAGCGAGTTAAGGAAGATATCTGGCAATGCCTGCTCCTGTTTCCTCTCCTTCATGTCTCTGTTCCTAACCCAGTATTTCCATGAAGATATTGACTACTCCATATTGACTATTGACCCATAAAAGCTCTCCTACTGCCTTCCATTTGTGGGATGGAATCATCTTAATACTGTATGCATACCATCTTTCTCTGTGAAATCAATGAATTTCCTGCACTGCTATTTTTTGTTTAATGGGAGAAGTTCCTTTCTCTGACTGCCTCTAAGGGTACCTGCAGGTACCCTCACGTTACCTGCGGGTACATGAATTTGCACTTGCAAGCAGGACAGAATTTAAATTTCCAGGGATATGCTTATCACATCATGCTCATCAGACAAAAAAGCTCTAATCTATATTGTACAATCAATTTCATTCCCCTCTTAAGCCAAAAATCTGCGTAGCAGGCCAGTTCATTTCCAGATCACCGTATAATTCAGCAATTCCATGTTCTGGCTTCATGGCACAACGTACAAAAATAAGTTGATGTATATGGCAAGCTTACCCTGCAAAAACCCTTCCCATACCTGTTATGGAATCTGCAGGTGCTGTAGTTGTTTTGTAGAACTGTTTAAGTGTTGCAGCCACTTGAAGAATTCTTTCTGTTACAATTCCTCTTTTAATACTCAACTTGGAAGTCCTAGGACACTTTAACAGTCCTGCACTGTCAGCTACAACATAATGTTAAGATTTTGGTACCTTGACTCAGTACCACAGAACTGCTTCAAAGTCTTCCAAACCACTAAGAAAGAAAAGATTATACAAGTTTTTTTTTTGATGGAATGCAGTCCACTTCATAAATTGAAACTTAGGAATTAAAAAACCTATAAAAATATATTTCCAGAAATATGTTAGTAACAGTGCATTTGCCTGAATTTTGTGATCCTACAATTATTTTAGTAGTCTCTGGTATTGTATATTCTGTAACAATTCCATTACAATTAAATATAAGGTGGCAGCTTCACAGAAAAATCTAAGAAAAATACTCCATGAAAAGCTGGTGCTGTAAGCAGTCTGCTGATTCATGATCAACTACTCTGGCCTTACAAATAAAATGCATTATCAATGTAAAACTCACTTTTGAAGAGAGTAATTACACCAGTCTGCTTAGCTGGTATCCCTAGAAGTCCGCCAAGCTATGCTGAATAGTTTTATTTTGATGGAGGGTTGTAAACAAAATTTTACAATAACTGCAATGATGATCTGAGGTAGCATGGTAGACAAAATGTCAAGGTAGAATGTGATAATTAAACAATTGTCTGAAAAGAGAATTTTTTCATGTGCTTTGGTAGCTTCACCATTTCTTTTTATTTATTTTTTCTTTTTTATCAACCTCATTATGTTGGTAACATCACCTTTAAGGAGAGCTCTATCGTTAATAGTCCTGGTGAACAAGCATGCAAAATAATAACAGTAATAGCAAGAAAAAATGTGATTTTGGCATCTGGTATAATAACTGTGAGGCTCCAATGGAAAATGACCATTTGAAAACTGCTGTGATCGCACAGTACTTGGACCTCTGTCCATCAGCAGAGAAGGATCTGGAGCTGGCCTAGCTACTCAAGGATTTCAGATTTCCAGACACATTTCTAATTTTGTATAAACCTTTTTTTCATCCTTTCTAAATCTGACACTGCTCTTCCTTAAGGGCCAGGATTTGGAAAAAAAAGCAGAAAATCCCATGGGATTGAAAACAACAGATGTTGTCTGTTTTAAGCTTTATTCCAAATCGCTGAATTTAGTGCTTTTAAGATTTTTCTGCCTCTCTTTGCAGAAGCCTGTGATTTGCTCTTTAATGGATTTTCAAGAAGTTGACTTGGACTGGAATATATGTGAGATTTTTAACTTAAAATGTACCATTTCTTCTGGGGAGTCACTAAAAACATACTAAAAGTAAGAAAGAACCAGTATCAGGGCAGTATCACTGCGGAACCATACTTTGAGCAATAAACCTGACATATTACCATCCCAGCAAATGGGTAGCGCATGCTACTCACGTCCCACTCAACTGCCCTTGTGCTTCCTGCTCCTCCATTTCAGCAGTGCTCAACTGTCAAGCTCAAATTACAGCATCCTGCCCCTCGACTACTGCAAAGGGATTTGCTAGCTTTCCTTAGAAACAAAATTATTTTTTTTTCTCCAGAATCAGTAATATTCCAGCACCTTCTCATCTGCTCTCCATCACCACAGATATGGCCAAATAGCCCCAACCTGCAGCAGTAAAACTCATTCCTTTTCCAGGTGAGTGACTGCATCTTTCGAAAAGATGCTGTGATCACGATTCATTTCATGGTAGACGTGCCCAAGGCAATTCATGTATTGCAAGAGTATTCTGAAGGTAAGTGGGGATGGATTAAAGAATAGCAGATTGGTAAGAAATGGTAAGAACAGTATAGCTAAAAGCAGGATCTGCCCTGTGCTTTAAATGCACATTAATATTAACTAATGTAAAAACATGAGAAGAGGAAAAAGGAATGCAGACTGGGCAAATGCATCCTGAAAGTCAATGATTCCAAAAAAGCTAGAATGGAGAAATAGCTATGTGGAAAAAATAGCTCAAATATACATCAGGGAAAAAAAAATAGGGAAGGATGCTGAGGACAGCTTTGACATTCATTTAAAAAAATCTGAGAGGATTCAAAAAACAACCACAGAAAGCATTAAAGTGTTGGATATTGTATAACAGCCAGCAACAGTTTCACTCATCTGAAAAAGAAGTTTGGTAGAGAATTTTATAGCAGTGTAGCGGTACCCAAGTGTAAAGATCTCTTCATTCCATGAAGAGAGCCTAACAAGAACCAGCATCTAGAATGTGAGCATAGACAATTTCAAATTCAAAGATAAGCATATGTCTTACATGTTTTTTGCACATGAGAACTTCACTCTAGGTCAAACTGCCAAGGAATGTGGTAGACTCTACTTCTGTCTACAAGGCAAGACAGGCTAAGCAACCAAGTTATGTTCTCATCACAAGGCAGGAGACAGACAGGAAGCTAGGCCCAAAGAGCGAATGGGTTTAAGCTTTATCAGGTCAGATCTTTCTATTAAGTGTCAGAAACTCTGTGTTTACAGTGAATGTAGCTGCAGTCATTAATAAAATTAATTGAAACTGACTACCCTTTGATTTAAGCACATTTGCATTGGTTCAAGATCATTGAATTGCAAATGCATGAAACATTAAACATAATATTCACAGGTGGTGGGATTTTAACAATACCTTTATAAACCCTTGATTCCTATTTTATGCCTTGGTTTCCTCATGTATTCCATTTTTTACAACAGCACATACAGTACAGAAGCAACAGGAGTTAAGCTTTAATGCATTTGTGTTGGTTGCCAAGCTTGATCTGGATGCAAGTATCAGTCCTTGAGGAATTGGTGTGCTATTCATGTTCTCTTAGAAATAAAAATCCATTTTTCAGGTTAGTGTGGAGAAAAAAATATATAGATTCTGTTCTTCAGTGAGGATATCTCTGTTCGATACTCAGTCATAAAGTTTTGGAGGCTCATGAATGCTATTATTTCTAAAAAATATTTTTTTCTAAACATATTCCTCAGTTTGCTGTGGGGTTGTTGAGCAGCTGGGAAGGAATATGCCCACAGGATTTGCTGCATGCAGGAGATATAGAAATTCAGTTTAATCAGAAGTGATTTTTTTTTTTTAATTTCTTTTCCAAACTGAAATTCTAACACATTCACCTTTCAGAAAAAGTGATTGGCTCTGGACTTCACCATTGCCTCTCCATTTCCCATCTGAAGAACAAGGATGCTGGGACACATTGATATGAAATCCAGAGCTGAGTCTTAGACAACAGCAACACTGGGAACAAGTAGCACCATCATGAGTCCAGGTTCAACAGTTTTGCAGTGTGCTGAGATCACCTGTCCTGGGTCCATGGACTCAGAAGACCTTTGCAAAAACAAAAGGGACCTGTGCTGCATGTATGGAAGACTTTAATGTGATCTCCAGTCTCCTGACCAGGACGCAGGGAATCTGGAAACCAAGTATAAAAGTCAACCCTGAGTCATCACAACTTTGTCAAATCTGGCACGCTTTTACTAAATGTTTCAATCCTAGCACAACACCATAAAAGACCTGAGAAACTTTGACTGAAAGACCAGCATGCCCTGTAATACTTTGGTTTCTTTCTTTCTTTTTTTCCTGGTCTGACAATTTTATGTTCTCTGGAATACATGGCAGTTTCAGAAACAGAGCAAAGACGGTGATTTTGATTTTTTAACACCATCTCTTTGTGGAGACCACCGTTTTGTGTAACAATCCATGTGGACATGTCTTGCCAATTTCTGTAATTTAGTTTTATGAAAAATACACAATGATTCAACAGAAGGGAGAAAACATAGCTGCAAAGAAACAGAATTAAAAATATGTCCATCTGCACTAACTCACACATCTGGAGAAATGAGCTACCATGAGACAACGTATATAGATAACATGTGTTAAAGAAGAAGCTGCGAGCTGCATCCTTCCAGCCTATTCCTGGGAACACCCTGATGAGTGCAAAGAGAACAACTGTGAAACACTCAACATGCTGCTAATGTGCGAAGCCCTGTGTTCTGGGGAAAGAAGAGCATTCAGCAGTAATTGAATCATTCAGGGCTGTACTCGGCGGATACCCTAAGGTGATTATGTTCAGAATAGAAGCTTTCAGAATGCCATTTAGTAAATGAAAACAGAGTTGGATACCAGTAATAAACTCGTGCCCTCCAGCTACTCATTTTTTATAGCAACTTAATTGAAACATACAAATCACTTAATGCTTCATGCCTAGGAAAGAGGGCAGCACTGAGACAAAAACGACAGACACTGAAATCAAGCAATAAACTATAATTTAGGTTCCAGGAAAGAACCATTTATTGTTACAGTTTTCCTTCTCTGGTGATCAACAAGAGCCTGTCACACCCTGAGAACTGCTCAGGGACAGGCAATAAGCTGGGTCCTTGCAACTTTCCAAGTGCTAACGGACCCAGTAAAGTGAAACCCTGAGAAAAAAATTAGTTTTCCTTTCTCATTGTGTCTGCATTAGCAACTGAATCATAAGATTTCTATTAGCTAATTTGCAAGAAACGGGATTTTATTATCTTTAAAGAACAGGCATATATTTATCGTAGGCTCAAACTGTAGTCATTAAAACGACATATTACCATTGCATTTTGGATTCCTGCCTTTTATATGCATTTAGTACTTTTTATGATAACACTCAAAGAAAACTTCAGCAAGATTTATTCAAAGTTTTTCGAATTAGAAGTACTTCTTGCAGACAGATGTCCCTAATTTAGCTGCTTTATTAAACTGCACACTACAAGAACTGTGAATGGGCTTTGGAAATGTAGAACTGGAATCTTCTAAAGCTGAAGTTTAAGAAGAAAAAAACATTTACTTGTAAGTAACAAATCATTAGCAAGAGAAGAATAAGAAGGAAGAAGGAAGCCTCTCTCTTCTTGAGAGCAGAAAACACTCCCTTTTTAAGAGCGTACTTCAAGACAGAAACTCCAGCCTAAATGCTCAGTACGCCCTGTCATTTTACATCCTGGAAGCTCAGCAGAGTGGCTGAGAAAGACTTGGACTTAGGTCTTAAGATGAGTTTGGGCATGAGCACTACTTGCTCAGACCTGAGTTCATCATCCTGGGAAGGGCAAAGGCGCTGGAGAACAACATCCTCTTCCTTCAAAGGCCAAGAAGCCACCCCCAGCTGGTCCCAGCAGCCCTTCCTGCCATGTGTTGGTTCACACACCTGTTTGGGCTGCAAGATTTCTGCAAAGCCTGAGGTTCCAGGCAGTGTCCCACACTCTTCTCCTGCCTATTCCCAGCCCTTTTTTGCACTACTGAAGGCTGCAAGTATCATGTACAGATACTGAAGGATTTTGGAGGCTGTCTCTCCCATGCAGCAGAATTCCATCATTTTGTGCAGAAGATTAGTTAGCATTAGCTGCTTTGAAGATAATTGCTCAACAACAATTCACTTCTTAACACTCATTTACATTTCCTAGAAGTTTTGTCAAACTGCTGCCTTTGGGGCTGACGCTTTCTGTGTTTAATCTCAGCCCAGTGGTGATTTCCATGCATGTAAACGTAAATTCAAATAGTTTACCTGTTCTCAAATCAGACACACATATGAGATGGTTTCCCTGGGAGCCAGATCCAAACAGCTGCATAATTGCTCAATGCTAGAAAAATATTTCAGAGATCTCATTGAGCTCTAAGGAATAAGCCAAGTTAGAAGAAAATGTGGTTTCAGAGACACGAAAGTATGAAACTACTGGAGTACTTGTCACTGCCACCGATGAGAATGGCCTGGGCAACATCTGGCTCCTGGGACATTAAGACCCAGAAATGGGGCATCAGCAGCCAAGGATGTGGGCACCAGTTCAGTCATCATGTTGAGTCAGATAACATTAATTATCAGAGTGGGCAACAATTCAGAGTAAACCCTGTTCTGTATGAAAACCGAGTTTCAAGGGAAGTCTTTTCTTTCCCTGAAAAGGTGGGAGCTGGGGTGAAAAATTTAGCTTTATTCATTCCATGCCAGAACACTGAGTGTGTGGGATGCTGTCATTTTTTCACAGTCTAGAGAGAGAGTCTTAATTACTGGTGTGGTGAAATTAATGATCACTGAATACTGTTAAATAGAAATCAATACTTTTGTGTCTGTCCCATATGGCCTATTGCTGGATAGTTATTCATGGCTGTATTTCTCTCATCCTGTGAATATTAATGAAGCAGGAAAGACTGAATATATATATCATCGGCTTGGAAACAAGGATTTTGCAAATGCAGGTCCTCAGCAAAACAGATTATAGTTAGCAGCCAGCTGATTCGTGGGATACTAAGCAATACGTCTGCTCCAACATAATCCTTCATTTACTGTTCTGACACTTGTTTACTTCTGTCACCATTTATTAAAACAGTGTCCTGCAATAATTAAAAAAGACAGGACAACATCAACCTTTAGTACCTCCTTGCCAAGATAAGCGAGATGCCCTAACAAGAGATGCTTGACAGACAAGCACAAATAGGGCTACATTTGCTCCGATTAGCTGTGTGACGGCTTCCTACATGAGTGAGGCATTGCAGAGAAGCAGGTTGTTAGAAATTACCCTGCGATGGGATGACTGGTGTGTACAGATTCTGCAATCCTATTAAGGCAGAGGCAGGTTTTCCATATATTCTATACAGCTAACCATACAAGCCTGAGACTCTGCTTGGGTGAACACATCCAGGGCCTCACCCAGCCAGACTCTGGCCCTGATTTGGTCTTGGTGGTTTATATAGCTCTATACATTAATTTCTAGGCATCAAATTACTACAAAATGCAGAAAACTTGTATTGCTGAAACTGTATCTGATCCTCCTTATCATGTCATTACTGAATAAATCAGAAAGTGTAGAGGCAACAAATGGGTAAGCAGCTCAAATGGTTTAACGTGCACATTGTGGTGCCACCTAATGCATGAGACCCTCAGGTCCTGAGACAGGATCTCAAGGTGAAAGAAAACCCAACTTGCTTCAGCCACTCCTGCCAGGGTCATCAGCTGCCCCACATAAAGGGTATTTGCTACAGTAGCCACGTTCCATATAAAAAAATTCTGACATTTTTGCAGGAACAGGTTAGCTTTTAGATGCCCAGGAACAAAAGGTGGTGCCACTCAATGACCTGTGGGAGGGATTACCAGTCACTAAGACACTCCCAGGCAGCAGTGGGTGTGAGCAACACATAAAGCCATTAAGGCAATCCTGCTACATTACAGTAACATAAGGAAACAACCTTACAATTATGACTAAGGCGTACTGGTATTTATGACCTAGGAATATTTTTGTCCCCAGTACAGGGCAAAGTGGAGGCAAATGTTATATGCTGGTCTTAATTTGCCATCTTACGCAACTGTATACCATTTTTTAACATAAGAAACCTAAATTTCCCACCTGATACAGTTTTACATTTTTAATTACTGAGTGGAGAAGAAATTCAATATCTGTACATATCATAATCCATATGTGCACATCATAAGCCTCTGGCCTTGCTATGCTTTCAATTGTCGATAGTCATATCTTTCTTGCATGCGCTCCTCCCGTCTGCTGTAACCAACTGTCGTCCCTAAGCCTACACTCAGCTTCGACCCTGCAGTGACTCATGCAGTTGCTCAATATAACCTCCTTTGTGTGGAACTACACGCAGTGTATAAAGATAAGGCTCAGAGACACCACTGTAAGCTTTCTCAGTAAATTTGTTTTGTCAAATGTCTGTCAAAAGCCTGGAGCAAAGGTGCTGCAGCTGTTGCTGCAGTGCCGATAGCACCGTGCACTGAGCTGGCATGTGCTGAATTAAGACACTTTTCACTTTGAGCAGCTTTGAACTCTACGAGTAAAGGCAGAGCTAGTGGATAGATGTGGTGCCATGCAATGGAAATAATGGCACAGCAGAAGTGGGGAGACATCCGTGCCCATTAGGTGCAGGTCTCTAAGCAGATCCCATCAGCACAGCTGGATGGCTCCTTCAGCCAAGTAGCTGCTTCCTCAGTAAGTACTACTGCTGTGTTTCAGGTCTGGTTTGGAGATTCCCTTTGTGCTAATTGAAAAATAGTTCCCTTTTGTAAATTGAAATTCTCTTCTACCTACAATTACAAACCAATCATTGTTTTTCATTTAAAATCTGCAGAAAATTGTAATAAAGATAACTAGTCCACAACGACCCCTTCCAATGATTTGTTTGTGCAGCACATTTCTAGCCCCTTTTCCTAAGGAAATGATGCCTACGCATGCTTTGTGCATTGCTCGGTCTGTCTTTCTGTCAATGCCAGGCTCCTCATCTCCTCCCCTGGTTGCTTTTGAGTGAACTGGCTGTTCTGTGAGACAGATGGCTCTAAGGTATTAAAATCTTACAAATTTTCTCAGTATAAGCAGCAGGGTAATGGAAAGAGAGCCTCTTAGTGGCCCATGGAAGAAAAGGCTTCAGCACAAATTCAATCCTTTTTAAGCCTAAGAAAATCCGCACAAAGCTCAAGCTCTCTGTGCAAACTCAGCTCAGGGAATCCTTTGCTGAGCCTGGCAATGATGAACTCATCTTGTTATCTATTGCTAAGCAAACATCACTGTGTTTACTGTAGAAATAGCCAGTTAAATTTTTAATAAGGACATTGCTAAGGCAGTTAATATGCAATGCAATGATATTCATTAATCTCATACCCTAAGCCATACAGCTTGCTGTACTTACATGCTGCCTACCTTTGACTTCGTATCTGAAAAAAGCATTATCACAGCATTTAGGGCTCAGATTGAAAGAGCTGACATCGAAATACACACCCAGCCCCAGTCAGTGTGGCACTAAACAAACAGCACTCAGCACTACCTGAGCAGGCCCCCGAGCAGCCCCTGCAACACACACATCATCCTACAAACAGTGGAGGTGGAGAAAGCCTGTACTGGAACCTGATGAGAATTTTTGATCAAACAAATGTCACCAGGCATTTATGCTGAGCTGCCAGCCCTGCACACAGTGTGCCTGGTGGCTCTGTCCCTGATGAAGACTTTCATCCCTTAGCACTTGCTGCTTGATGTTCAGCTTACAAAGGACACTGCACTTTCCAGGTTTCTTGCCTATTCCACACCACTTCATTGCCAGTAGAACAGTTGAAATGCTGAGGGTGAGATGCTTACTTACTTTTAAATCAAATGTTATAACTCAGAACTACGCCCATCTCTAAGAACTTAATTAAGAAAGAAGGCATAAACCTGTATCTCACACTTCTAGTCACATTTCAGCTTCATTTAGTGACATAAAAGCAGCAGGAAATAAGCAAAGTGAGAGGCTGCAACATCACACAGTACTGCACTCCTCACTATAGTGGTTGTCTGTCTCACTGGGATATCCACACAGGGCATCTCTTACTTCCCTTTCTGGCCCAAATATGGCCTCTGTGATGAAAAATGCACTTTCTGGTTGAATTCAAAGACTCTGAGCACACTGACATCCAACAGGTTTTGCAGGCAACACCATCAAGCCAAACGTGCATCTTACCAACCAAATCCATAATACAATTTTCTTCCCCTTGTTGCATCCCACATACAGTGGGATGTACAGTCGTGGGCACTGACACTGAAAAAGTAGTTGTTCTCTTTCAAGCAAAAGATTCACTTTCCACAAGCAGTTAAATGCCAGATCTCCTGGTCATGTCAGCATCATGCACACTGCCAGCAGATCCTCTTACCTCTTTCTGGCCACCTTATGTTCAGAACCCTTTGTATTGAGGCAAACAAATAATGCCACCAGAGCCTTACACAGCTGAACTAACTCTTCTTGAAGGAAACACCACCTCACATACTGGCCATGTTCATCACTCCTGGCTCCTCTCAAATCTCCAGTGGGACACTGCTAACTGAATTCTGGCACCAAGGCAGCCGCTGTTCAGCAGTGGCACCTAACTTCTGGGCTGCACTGATCAAACCCCGCATCTGCAGAGTTACCTCTAGCTAACCTCCAAGAATTATTACCAAACTACTCAAGGCATTCCTGATCGTCTTAATCTCCATGACCGTGTAATCCCCTCACTGGAGTATTCACCCTGCTCCAGACATTCCTGTCTGCATACAGCTGTGCCACAGGGATTGCAACACACAGCAGCTGTCTGCCCGCTGGTCCTGTCAGTATTCAGTGTTCCCGATCTCATCAATCCTGTCTCAGGTCACAAGCCATTTTGAAATACCCCACAGGTCTCTCCCAAACAGTATTTACGCCATGATGGCACAACTGGCTGCAGAACTGGCTTCACGCCCAACCATGGAGTTCACACAGCCAAAGGCCTTTTGTTTCCCATGTTACCCAAAAGCCCAATGGGGACTACCCTGCTGGCCCACAGAAACTGACACATGATTTATCAGGAGGTCAAGGCACTAAGAAACCCCTGCAATATCCCACTTTGGGTGTACAGATGTCCATAGGGCAGAGCAGAATTTCCTGTGTGGGTTTCAGCTGGAACATTCACAGATGGAAATGGCAGGCCTTGAATCACACTGACCTTGCAGATGAGAGAAAAAAAACAGATGACTGATACCCTGGTGCTGCAGTGCTACTGAAATTCTCACATATGAAACCAACAGTAGAGACTTTCTTTCGTAGATATGTTTCATCTTCTCTGTGATGAGTGGAAGAGTTACTCAGGGCATACTGAGCTTATGGGCAGCATTTGTATAGCTGAATCATGGCTTGAAACATGAAAGGGGTAAAGCAAAATCCTTAAATTCAATCTAGCTTATGAGAACTTTCATTCCACATTCAGTAGTACCAGCATCTGAATATATAACATTATGGCAATGAAGTAATAAAATGTATGACATGACAGCATGCTGCACTCCAATAGGTATGATCTCTTCTTATCTCCTATGGGTATGATCATAGAATGAACTCCTCTTGTACTGCTTCAGGGCAAGGGCACATCAACAAGTAATGGGCATGACTGTCTAAATCAAAAAGAACTGAGAACACTGACTGAAGTAAATCACCCTAACCCTCAGAAACCGGTAGCTTCCCCAAAGAGAAATGAGATCTGACAAATGGACTTCCAGAGGTTTACCCTGGCAGAGAGAATTTCTCTTGGTGCTGCCTCGCAGGCAGTCGTGCTTTCCCAGCTGCAGGGAATTTGTACCACAACCTCCCCAGGTGACACACATCTTAGGAACATGTTGATTTTACTCATGAGTGTATCTGTAGATGAGCATCCACCTCTCTGACTTCTCAGTGTGCAGCAAAGTAGACTCTCAAGTATAAAACTGCAGATTTTTAGCTATATCAGATATACAATGAAAACATTCCAAACTTGTGGGTATTGTAATAATCAGTTTAAAGGTGTTATTTCCATTTCATTTACAGAGTGAGGAAGCAAGAGGGGGAAAAAAGGCTGAATGGGGCAACGATAGAAGCAAAAACTGTGCACCCAAATTAAAATATGCATAAACACTGAAATACAATATACATAAAGTAAAAATAAATAGGAAGATTTTGTTTAAATAGCTTCTTTTTGATCAATTATCTTATGCACGCTAGAGTTCTGTAAGACACGGAAAAGCAAATTGTTAGCATACTTTGTAAGGAGATTTGGAAGAGGTAGCATGTGTGGAGCGTGATAAGAAAGGGAAAAATACCAAAATGAAAATGGCAGTTACAGAAAGTTATCTCTACAGACAGATGCAAAATATAGGGCCAAAATCTGTGTTGTTATTTCTTGTGGTAGAGAGTGATAAGGCAAGAAAGTAAAGCAAACAGAGGGGAAAAATTGGACTAGTAGAAAGATAAGCAATTAAATCAAGAGCTTAGACCTGTTCTGAATCTCTACATTTCCCAAGCATGCTCAAGAGCACTATGATAATCACTGGCACATCACAGCCTCCTACCTGCTGGTTCACATGAGCTCCCAATATATTTCTTTATGACTAATGCCAAGAGAATCTGGCTTTCCTCTGCCTAAGCACTGCGTGCTTTGCTTCCACTGATCTCTCTTGAAATGTCAACTTTACATTTCCAATATCCATAAAGAAATTCTTAATAAAAAGATATGATCTGCATTTCAGAATGAGACCTTTAAATCCTTTAGCACTGCCAGTTTCTGGGGGACTTTTGTTAAGAATGAGTTAAGAATGACAGACGCTATTTAATAATGCCACCCTTCAATAGTAATCAACAGACTTGCAAACATCAGTGTATCGCAGATAATAAAAGCTGTATAGCCCATGCAAATGGCTCAGCAGTGGAAGCAGGATTTTTATTAGATTCTTGTATATGAACACAGAATAAAAAAATGAAATTTGTTCCACAGATAACCTTGCTGTATGTCTATTTAATGTAAATTTAAGTAATTCTGCTTACTTATGAAACAAGAACACATCAGAAATGCGCAAACAAATCCAAGACACTGAGTTGCATTTTTGCCCCTGCCCACACTGATTGTGCAGCCATAGGCTTACTTTGCTCTTAATTCAGTGACACTGCTGACTGACATTAAAAAGAGCAGCCCCATCCCCCAATACGTGTTCTTACCACCTACCTCGCACCAAAATCATACAAGTACAAGCATGAGTTTTCTGATGGACGAACATCTTGACCCAAGCCATCCTGCAGTCACATAAGATTCGCTTCAGCTGAAGGACTGGCCAGGAACAAACCCACCCTTGCATTTCAAAACTTGCATTTCAGCTGAATTAAGTGAAGGTGCACAGCACGGACGGCTGAGGAGCAACCTGGTCACATCTGTACACCAGCATCCAGGTCACAGCCAAAGCGAATTAGGCCCGGCACACTCTGAGGCCCAAAAGCACTGCTAATATTGCTTGTCAGTGTAAGAAGCTTCATTCAGGTTTCAACAGAGGTAGCAGTGGCTATAGTTTTGGTTCAGTTGCAAGACAGAAGCAAGATGTGCTGCTTTTTAGCAAAAGGTCCTGTCATTCCCTGTGGGTACTGTGTGCCTCTGGTGCTGCTGCACTGGCAAATGGAGCTGCTGAGCACCTGAGGGCCGCCACATCTGTTGCCTTGCTGCTGCCATACCACCTCCTTAGCTAATTCCTCTGGAAAGAGCTTAAGAAACCTTAAGGTGGAATGCCGCATTAAGAAAGAGACAGTGTTTTAGTGCTAATGTACCTTCTGTGTGACTTTCTGTTCTGGAGAGGCACTGTGACCTAATGTACTTGAAGACAGAGCTGGGAAACCTGGGGTTCTAATTCTGCCATTACCGTGACCTTCCCGTCCTCTGTCAAAATAGCCGAGCTTTGTTGTGTCCAGCTTTTGGTTTTTAAAATGCAACATCTACAGATCCCACATTATGGAGCTGCTATGGCAGGGCCCTGTTTTCAAAGGGTGCTGAACACCCGTCAGTGAGGCTTACCTCAGGTATTTAAATGGGGTAGGGAAGAGGGTCAGGAACTTTCAGCAAACACATCTTCAAAATCAGCTGTACTTTGAAAACACACAGTATTGCTCATAATAAAAGGTAAGCACTGGTGTTGCTGAAGTTTTCATCTGCCTAATGATTTCTGTTAGCCAGTGGGAACTCTTTTAGTTTTTGATGTGGTATGAAACGTTCTCATTAAGAGGAGGCTTTAGGAAGTTTTTCTAGATAGAGAATCACAGTGGATTCCTTATAATCTAAACTCCTTGCGGCTCTTTTAGGCCCAAATCCTTTAAGATGGTATTTCAGAATCTCTTTCCTTTTTTTTTTTTTTTTTTTTTTTTACTTAATTTACATTAAAGCCTTGAGTGGTGAAAACCAGTAAAACTTTCTCTGGCTAAGCTAAATCCGCCAGATCTATTATAAATCATAAAAAAAGAAATCTTTTATGGCTTTTTAATGTTTATTAAAAAGAATAAATAAACAGTTCTCATAAGCATTTGTTATCTGGGAATTTTTTTTTCCCTATGCCGATAGAAACAGTGGAAGACAACATAAAAAAGGGCAGGTAACAATAATCAGATCTCTATTTTTAGCTCCAAACTCCTTTTTTTTTGTAAGAATAAAGAACCATCCAGATTCATTTTCTTATGTGTACATCTCTCTGCAGCAGACCTGCATGTACTTGCCCTTATTTACTTGAGTCATATTTGCAATGCTGGAAAGGTAATGGCAGTTTAAATACAACTTTCCATTGCCATTGACAATTAGACTCAGAAGTCCGGGTAAAAATCTCCTAATTCACTAGCTTTGGATCGTTTTGGTGGTCTTCACTATCTACTGCAGTAGCAACAGCAGTGACCTGCGTGGTGTATTTCCTTACACCATAGACAGCCCCCTGCTGAAATTCATGCATTTTTATTTCTTTCCCTCTCTTGCTTATTTCAGATTTCCTTCCTTTGTTTTACATTTGATCTCAGTCGTGACTTCTTCATCTGCTCTGCTGGGAGGGCCTCACCTCATACTTTACATGAGAAGTTCCAATACTGTGACGGGTGGAACAGACTTGCCTTTCCCGTTATCTCACCTCATATCTTTCCTTTGCCCCATATTTTCTTGAACTAATCTGCACCTCCTCAGGGTGGTATAAAACAATTTAATTCAGATGGCATCAACTCATTGCACTTGACTGAATTGACTAGGCTGAATATACATTAATAGCTTAGCCAAATCACACCCAAACAAGTCTGCAAAGTAAATGTATTTTCCTTCACTTTCACCATACTTTCCAATTTAAAGTCTGCAGAAGAACTGCAGGTTAGTTTCATTCAGTGAATTACAGAGACAATGCGGACGGAGTACCTTGCAGAACTGGAAAGTGTACAGAGAGACTGATCTCACAGCATAGTGCTTACAGCACAGATTAGTGAAGTCTGACGTCCTGGTTCAATTCTCTGTGCTTATGTATGGTTTTTCATTTATATAGCACTGAAAATGACAAGAGTGACAAGTGAGAAAAGCTTACCCTGGCATGAGCAATAGCACAGGAATGTAAACAAGATCTTGAACTTAGGTCATTCACAGACATGGTATTATGTCCGTGAATAAATGGAGGCAGACTGTAGGTGCGCAACTACAGGATGAGTGGAAACAATCTGCAACCTTGTAAATCTGACTAGATATAAGGGAAAAGAAAATTCACCACGAAGGTGGTCAAAGGCCACTAGAGAACTTGTGGAAGTGGTAGAATACCAACCATTGGAGATAATTAGCATTAAACACAGTGTGGCCCTTAGCAACTCAATCCAGTTGTACTGGTGTGAGCAGGAGCTGGATTCTTAGGTCTCTTCCAACCTAAATTGTTCTGTGATTTTGTGAAGTCTTTGGTCTCAGTGCCCCAAAAGTTCTTGTTCATTGAAGGCTTAGAGGATTTCATAAGCTTCATTGAGGCAGACTGTTATCGCAGAATCATTAAAGTTGGAAAAGACCTCTAAGATCATCTAGTCCAACCATCCACCTACCACCAATATTGCACTAAGCCATGTCCCTTGGTGCCACATCTACATGTTTCTTAAACACCTCCATGGATGGTGACTCCACCACCTCCCTGGGCAACCTTTTCCAATGCCTCACCACTCTTTTTGAGAAGAAATTCTTCCTAATGTCCAATGTGAACCTCCCTGGTGTAACTTGAGGCCATTCTCCCTTGTCCTGTCACTGCTACCTGGGAGAAGAGGCTGCCTCCACCTCACGACAACCTCCTTTCAAATCAGTAGTACTGGTTTCTGAACATCAGACTACAACCAGGTGTATTTTTTGCACTTTGGGATGTCAATGCACAGGTTATCTGTCTGTAAACTACAGCTATTTTGTTCCATCAAAAGGTTTTTTCTTTGCCTTCCTGAGCTGTATAAATAGGGATCTGAACTCTGGTTTTATGAGATAAAGAAAAACATCCATTCCAGAGCAGGGGTGAGGACAATGTATAACCATATTTGCATCATTCTAGAGGCCAGTGTCACCTGTGCCCTACTTAAAACTAGAACCTGAACTGTATTCCATCTGACTGCCATTTGATTAAAAACCACATCGAGTGAAAACTTAAGTCCAAAAGACAGTGATCTTTTCAGTAAAATAAAACTATGTGGAGGCTGATGCATGTTTTTAATCCATATTTAAGAACTCCTTAAAATGTCAGCTGTCCAGTCTGCTGAATATAACACTTTGTTCCACTTTAAGCTTCAGAATAGGAGGTATCACATCTCAGTCATTCATGTCAATAGGAAGAAGCCTAACATTGCCTTGATGCCAACAACTAAACAAAACATTTTACAGATTGCCTGACACCTTTTGTACTTGCTTTGCATCATAGGAAAAGTAAAAGAGATTACTGAAAGCAAGCAGCCACAAAGAACCAAGTTCACTGCAAATCGTTGACTAGAGAGGATGCAGATACACAAGCAAATAATCTACCATCTCTCTGTGTACTCTTGCAAAAGGCTGAAGCATAAATGTTATGTATCTGGTGTGCCAGATTCTGGAGAGAATGTTAAGGTTATAAAAAAAACAAACTCCCCTAAACTATACAATAAACAAAATCACAACATCTTATCTGAAAGTAGTTACTGCCATAAAGATCTCCACTTTGGCTAATAGATGGATCACATGTAAATGATAAAGATTTCTGTTTACATCAGCAAATTAATCCGTAACCTTTTTATTGTGGTGAAGTTGCAACAATTATTACTCGAAGTCAGAAAGACAAATATTAAGCTTATACAAAGGGTAAAACCCTGACAATGGGGAATTTGAGTTGTTAAAAAAAAAAGACACCACAGTTCAATATTTTCAATTCCTGTTCCATGGCATTTGCCCCTCTTATGTGAAATGTTGATTATGATTTTGTATGGTTTTATTAGAGCTTAAACAATGACGTGAACCTAAATTCAGTGCGAATGACATCAGTTGTTAACTATCTAACAAGAAATGATCATCACTGTAAATCTATTTTATGTTTTACAATGATTGTTTAAGACAGCTGAGGCTCATATGAGCTGAAAGAGTATGTCAGCATACAGCAGCTGCTGATAATAACCAGCATGTGCTGGCAAGAGCCTTTTGTTTTCTGAAGGTAATTAAAACTTGCTATAGTTTTCCAGCTGCTACATAGTCAACAAAGAGTACTCTTAAAAATGGGGGGAGTATTTCTGATTCACTTTAAAAGCATTGTAACCATCTCTACCAAACATTTATGTAAAAACAATTATTCTACAATTCCAGTTTTTCATACATTTTCTACAAAATGACCTACATGTCAGTAGTTTGGATCAAAAAGCTATTAACAGTCAGCTTCAGACGTTCACAAGGAGAAAAGCATAATAATAACAATCATTTTGCTGAACAGTAAAACACAGACATGCAACTGTTCGCATCCTTACCCCTAAAATTTGGTATTATCTGTATTCACTTTGTATTCTTAAAGCTACAGTCACTCTTAATTGGAACCAGGGTTTTTTTTGAAAAACATTCCGCTCTCAGAATCAGTCAGCAGGTAAAATGGAGTACTGTCAGTATGGGAAATAAATGGCTCTGTAGAGCTACAATTAAAATGCCATTAGTTTTTTAGCAGTCCTCATTTAAGCCTTAAGATGGGATGTTTCCAGACTTCAGACCACATTTATCCTCCAGTTATTCTGTAACTTCATAGTCAGGATCATCTTCTCACTTGCCAGCAGCATGCAAACTTCAGGTCCTATGCTCAATTAGAGTCCAAGAGCAGTGCAGTATTTATCTTAACCAAAGTGTTCTACAGAAGTGGTCCAAACCATGACCTTCTAGAATAATGCAATTTAAAATGTCTGTCATTTCTGAACACAGAACTATTTGGTTAAAGTCAAGTAAGTGAATCATAGATGGTTTCTTGAACAACCTTTGTGTGCTTAGTTATGAAAAAAAATAAACGGTTTGAAGCAAAGCCTCTGATTTCAGGGCACGATTAGTTCAAAATACCCTTATCGTCAAGGAAACAGAAAACATTCTCAAATTATTATCAGGACTATGATAAGGTATTCTTTCTTTCTTCCACATCTCACACTTAGCTGGCTGCTGTTTGTAGAGCCAGTCCAGGCAAGTACGCTGTGAGCAACGTTGGCCAGCAGTCTTAATTGGAGGTTATCAGAGAGTTAATGAATGAAGCTTTCCAAAGGAACCGCCCCTAGCACCAGAAACTGAAGACTGGAGAACGGTAAGAATAAAGCAAAGCAGAGGGGTGACATTACATTTGTATGGGGCAAAATGTAGCACCTGCCAGGCTGGCCAGAGAAAGGTCTCAGCTCCACTCCTGAATTATCTCTGGCTGTGCTGAATCTGTAGAATAGGCTTCTTCATATATCAACTTAATGAATTTTATACTTTTTCAAGTATTAATTTCTACATAAATCAAGCAAATGAATACAGAATTGTGTTTGTTTCATATCTTTCACAGCTGAGATGTTGTATTACTTTGTTACTGTATTACTGTGCCTGGTACTCAGCAATACACTCTGTGCTTGGGGCAAGGGGGAACATTCTGGGTCAATCTAACTTCCAGCAACTGTGAACTGTTTAAATCCTTGGACTTAAAATGCCTGTTGCCCTCAGAGATCTAATTTTCAGGCTTATAAATTTATACAAATAACTATACAAATGCATGCACAAAGATAGGTAAACAGTTAGATACAAACTGGCTGCTCAATGAGTGATGGCGAGAGGTACTGGTGAGCAGCTTGGCTAACAGGAAGACAACTGAGCCATCCTAGGCCTTTCTGATGGCTGATGATGCCTATGAGATAGGCTGAGAGAACTGGAGTTGTTCAGCCTGGAGAAGAGAAGGCTCCAGGGAGATCTCAGCAGTCTTTCAGTACCTAAAGGGGAGGCCTACAGGAAAACTAGAGAAGGACTTTCTACCAGGGCCTGAAGTGAAAGGACAAGGGGTAATGACTTTAAACTAAAAGAGGGTAGATTAAAATTAGATGTAAGGAAGAAATTCTTTATTTGGAGAGTGATGAGGCACAGGCTGCCCAGAGAAGCTGTGGGTGCCCCATCCCTGGAGGCACTCAAGGCCAGGTTGGATGGGGCCCTGGGCGGCCTGAGCTGGTGGGTGGCAACTAGCCCATGGCAGGGGGGTGGAACTGGATGGTCCGTAAGGTCCCTTCCAGCCTGTTCTATCTGTCCAACTGTTCTATCATTCTATGATCATCTGCTTTTTAGTCTTAAAAGAGACTTTCAGGACCTGATGGTGGAGAAAATAAGGATTACTGACAAAAAAAGAAATAATTTTTTCTTTAACAGCTGCAATTGTTGCCTCTTAAACTTCAGAGGACAGAACTAATGAATTGATCATAACATAAGGGACCATTTGAGATAATAAGACTCTCAGCAAATAACACTGCCATTATGTGTCAGTGAGCTGAAACGCTTATTATGCAGTTTAGCTGAAACTCAAAGGCACAAAGCATTGGACATGACTGGCAGCAGCAATGACTAAAAATACTTCAACATAAAAGGGATTTAAAATGTCACAGGAAATCTCTTCCTTAGAAAATTTGTGCTGCCCATGAATAGACCATTCTTGGCCTGAACAGATGAAACCCTGTGACTCGTGTGTGCTGGGTGTGCGAGAAGGCACCCCACTGCCTCCTGCACATTGCTACGGCCCCATCCTGCATGGATAAAGGCAGAGCTCTGAGCTGAAATGGCCTCAGATAGCTGAATGAATGTCTCAAATGCAATGAGAGCTGAACACAACAGCCAGCTCTTGTTTTCAAGGTGAGATGCTGAATGAGGAAAGGCTGCACTGCAGGCTGTGCATCACCAGCAGCACTGTTTGATCCAGGGTACATTGCTCAGGCAGTACTATGAAATGCAGCTTTTGCTGCAGTGGCTCTGGTTTTGGCAAGGGACATCCAATTTTAATGCAGAATCAGCAGTTTGAGTGATAAAGTGGTTTTGGACTACATATTGGGAATATCTCAGCCTGTTAATTTTGAAGGGACTTTTAAACCAGATATACACCCATGAATGCTTGCTGAATTTAAAGGAAAATAAAGTTCTTTTAACTTAGGGGAAGGCTTAGGCACACTGCCACTCTTAATGAAGTGAAACTGACAGAATGGCAGTTTTAAAAATTCCTCAGAAAAACATGTAAATATAGCTGTAAAAATTAATAAGGGGAAAGTAAAGAGCCAAGGACTCACTGTCTCATCATCTGTGCCAAGCAGTTAACTTTTGGATTTTACATTATCCCCCTCAGATAAATGTTTGCAGGAAGAGAAAGCCATTATCTTTGAGGTTACAAAATGATTAGATATTCAGCTGCTGCCATCAGATGCAATTAAAGGCACAAAACAAAACTCAGATTAATCCCACAGAACATGCGAGTTTGACAAATATATTATGAAAAAGAGCCACATTGTGTGGCTGCTTGAGCCTTGTCCTGTCCAGACTCCCACTCCCGTGCCAGTTGGAGACTAGAAATAACTAATCGTTCTGCCCTTCAGTGACTTGTGTGCTCCACGAATGCTACGCTTGTGTGATTTGACTCTTCACAGAGAGATTTCTCTAGTCTTCCTAAATCTTTGGTTCCTTCTCAAACATACACCACTAAATGAAAGACAGCCCAATTTCTGTTCTTTCTTTTTTTTTTTGTCAAAGAGCATCACCTGGCTCATGTCTGTGCTACCTGGGACCAGTTTGCTCTCCAATAAACTTGCTCAGTGTTGCGCTAACCGAAGAAGGCCAAAATAGAGGCAGGGAGTCTTGCCAGGATCTTGGGGAGACATGGATAATCCACACTGAAAGACTAGCCCAAAGGATGCACGTAGTAAGGAATGGGACAATAGCATGAGGAGATCTAGAGAAAAAAAAAACCACGAGCACTGGGGGATTGCAGAACCAGCAGCTTCCCTGTACAGAGAGTGTTAGATGAGGAAAACTTGTACTGTCATCCCACCTTCCGGACATATTCAACAATAAAAGTTGTTGAAAAACACCTTTCCTTAAAGAAAAGGTGCAGTGTTTTCCTGCAAATGTGACTTCAAGTAGGAAGCTGAGAAATCTCACAGAAAGATGGCAGATTTGGGAGAGAAAGGGGGGATGCTGGTGGTGGGGTGGTAAATAAAGAGGATAAGAGCTAGAATTATATCTAAGGATCCCACATTTACTTATTGTTTTTTTTTTTTTCCGATACTCCTCAACTACTCCAGTGACGGAGATTTATAAACAAACATGGCATGACAGACAAAATAAACAAACTGAGAGAAACGCTAGCGACTCATTTAGGAGGAAAAGTCAGAATATCCTTTGGGCTGTTAGGACTGAAGGAGAGAGGCAACAACAAACATACAGATTTTGCTTTCCAAATCCTGCAACCTTTGCTCAAACAGACAGACTCTTCTCCAACCACAATCCTGTTAGAAGAGAGCACAATTATTGCCAAAGGCCTGCAATATCTAGCTCATTAAAACAACACTAGTTGACATTATTAGGATTTATTACTTTGCTCCTTTAGTACAGAAAAAGATTCATCTGAGTACACTGCAGAGCTGAGTCCTTCTTTGGCAAAGGACATCAAGTGGAAAGCAAAGTGTCTGGTATGCTCCAGCAAGACAGCTTCCACGCCTGGCAGATGGTATTTACTTAAGACATACTGCACAGCCCATATTTTATACTAAGTTATTTCTCTGAGTTCACCTAACTTATCACAAGGACAGAAACTTGTGCTCGTCTGCGGGTGGATGTTAGCAACTCCCCAGTAACCTGAAGTGTTATGGAGCAATTTTCTTCTCCCCGTAGAATTAACCTCCTCAGTAACAGATCAGAAGCGAAAAGCCACAACATGTTTCCAGACTGAGTCATGCACATGCTTTTCAGCTAAGCTCCCAAGTTCTCTGAATCGTGCTGTCTGTGCTCCATGGTTTCTGAATGCCCTGCTGAAGGTGCTTCAGCCCTGCTGTCCCCTGGGATGCAGCGGTGTGATGCCTGGCTTTGGTCAGATCAGCTGACCTGTGGAACTGAATGTTAGGTGGAAAACTCAAAAGGTTTTTAAGCAAAAAATGTATGCATGAGAAGAGTGGAACCATTATCATAGCTTAGTTTGATTTCCTGCATCCCACAGGCCTCAGGATTTTAGCCAGTAATTGGTGCATGAAGATGAGGTTTTACGGATGTGCCCACATTCAAATATCTGTCTAATAAGAATAAACAAGAAATGACACAACTAGCATATACTGGATCATACAGGCCATAGAACTCAGTATTCTGCCTTTGAAAGCAGCTGTTACAAAGTGGAACAAACAAAACTACAGACAATCGTTCAATAACCAAATTACAAGGGAGCTGGCTTTTAAGTCCCTTCAATTAGTGGCTTAGGCTCTAATCTAAATACACAGTATGTCCGATATGAAACAGCTCATATAATTGTTTAAGTGCAACTAAAAGTCTGAGAATATTATACGATACAGGTAAGATAAAAACAATGACTATGGCTGAGATGCTGTCGACAGCTTCATAGTGTTAGCATTTAAACGAAACCAAACCAATAAAAAAAAGCAAATTAGTAAATATTACCTAAATAAAATCAAAATATCTTTCTGGAATGTAAAATTGGTGAATTTTTTAATTAACATACTGCTCTGAGCACAAATATTCCACTTTATTTTTTCACGGCTTTATGAATAAATAGAGGCATAAGAACCTACCAGTAACGAAAGTACTATGTTTAGATTATTTTTAATTAATCTATTTCTGTGAGTAATTTCTACTTTACTTCTGCATTCTACAGCATTTTATGTACCCCAGTGACTTATCAGTTCTAAATTTAAACTAAATATATATATATAATTATCAGTACAGTCATGATTCATTTATTGAGCGTACATCTTACACTTATTGGATTAAATGTCTTTTAACATTACTGGCTCTGATTACACAACAGGGTTAATTTGAAAATTAAAAACCTCCTCAGTTGTCAATACAGGAGACGTAGAGCAGCACATACAGCTGCTCATTTCATCACGAGCAATTTCAAAACAAAAATGTTTCATTTAGATTTTACCTTGGCTGAAATCTGGCTTTCAGTAAAATCAAGAGCAAAAGTCCCCCAACTCAAAAGATGAGCCAACATCTCCTTCTCTGTTTAAACTGTTTGTGTCAGCGCAACTAGCCCAGACGCTCTGTGGCTGCAGAGTTGTGTCACACAGAATCACAGAATGGTGGAGGTGGAAAGGGACCTCCAGAGGCCACTTTGTCCAACTCTGCTCCAACAGGGACCCAGAGCACTGAAGTGCTCCTGCTGTTCAGAGGAAACCTCATGTTTTGCAGTTTGTGCCCACTGCCTCTGGTCCTGGCACTGGTCACCACTGAGCAGAGCCTGGCTCTGGCCTCTTTGCACTCTCCTTCCAAGTATTCATGGACACTGATGAGATCCCCCTGAGCCTCCTCTTCTCCAAGTGGAACAGCCCTAGCTCTCTCAGCCTTTCCCCACAGGAGAGGTGCTTCAGGCCCTCCATCATTTTTGTGGTCTTTTGCTGGACTCTCTCCAGTATGCCCAGGTCTTTCTTGTACTGAAGAGCCAAGAACAGGACTCCACAGTCCATGTGAGGCCTCACCAGTGCTGAGCAGAGGGCAAGGATCACCTCCACTAACCTGTTAGCAATGCTTTACCTAGTGCAGCCCAGGATAACATCAGCCTTCTTTGTGGCAAGGGCATACTGATGGCCCCAGTTGAACTTAGGATCCACAGGTCCCTTTCTGCAGAGCTGCTTTCCAGCTGGGTAAGGCCAGAAGGAACTGTTATCATAGCTTAGTTTGATCTCCTGTATCCCATAGGCCTCAGGATTTTATCCAGTAATTGGTGCATTAAGCTGACTGTTTGTGCCTCAGCAAGTGCATGAGCTTCCAATTTGTTCTAACTTTGGTATAATTCAAGAATTTTGAACCTATCCACCAGGTAGTGGTTCCAGTGAAGGCTTCTCTAACTTTCCTTTTCAAATGTCCTTTCTCTTATGAAGTGTAATCTTGCAGAACCTCAATTAGCTGGATTGCAGTCTTTCTCTCTACTATTTATATGTATATTTTTATAAACACACCTCAGGGTACTTTAGATTTATAAATATCCCTCAGGATGTTCACATGTTTTGTGTGAAAGAGTCAGCACAGATACTTCAGCAATTTCAGAGTATAGACTCAGAGAAAAAAAAAGAAGAAATCCTACAATTTCATTGAAAAGCTCTAGTCTATCTACAGTTTGGGGTGAGGACTTGAGGAAACAGCTTTTAAGGAAGGAAGGATGATAGTGAAGAAGTTTCATGCAGTGTAGAGCCTCTGTTTTTAATTGAGATTCAGACTGTAAAAAAAAATATTTACGGACTTAGTTCTAAGACTGTTCCAAAGACAAGTCCGCTGCCCCAAATACTGCCTCGGCTGTGAATGTGCACCCACTTCACACACTTGTCTTACTGGGGAGGGCCATGCCTCAGATGAAGTCGACAATACAGCTCCACAGCTGAGGATGCTTCTCCTGGTAGGTCAGGCCAGGAAAGTCCCTTCCTGCCTTCTACTGGCTCCTCCTGCACCTCTGAGGAGCAGTTCACAGAGAAGAACTACAGCTTCTGCCGTGACTTAGCCCAGGAGTTCAAAAGGCAGGAAGGAAGTCACTGCCATAGGTCAGCGACAACCCAAGTGGGGGGTTTGAATCATTATCACCATGTTGAGTCTTGTTGCTTCATCTTTTGGTTCCTCGGGTTCAGACAGGCTAACAGACGTAGAGGTAAGTGGCCAGCATCCAGAACGTGTGGAAAGCTATGGTTGAGGTTGCGTGAACAACCACACTTTGGCCTCTTTGTATGTTTGAACAAAACCGCAGTCTTTAATTACACAATCATATCCTGCTTCCAATCTCATGTGATGGACAGGTGCTCCCTACCTGTACACAACCCCAGAATGTGATCCAGGACTTTTTAAACGCAGACTACAACATTTTCACGTGTTGTAGTGACTTCAAGTTCTCCTTATGAGCATTGTATAGGAAGGTATTATGGCCATCTATTGCTGATAGTGTTTACATTGATAGATAAAATTTAAAGTCACCTAAAACACACATCTCACTCATATCCCTCCGTAACACCTTCCACAAACTGGACACTACTCATGCTTAGAAAGGAGAAGAGTTAAACATGTTGAAGTCTAGAGGGAAGAATGTAGACAAAATAGAGGGAAAAACATGTTTGTTTGTAGTGCTAATGCTTCTCAAACCAGACAAGCACAGGTGACACACAGTTACTGTACTCACAGAAGTTCAAAACTGAACTTAAAACATACAAGGGTATAAAACGTCTGCTGAGTGATGAACAGAGTTTGTCTTGAAAAGTTATAATATGCTTTGAGATTGTTCCATCAAAAGATCATCATAAACCACTCTTGCCTGTGGACATGAACTGAGACAAATAACAGAGCATTACTCACTGAGGGCAGGAATTTACTCACTGAGAAGAGGGATTCATCCTTTTCTTTTTTTCTATTTTTTTTTTTTTTTTACTAAAAGTGCAGTCTAACAATCAAATTCTTCCGTAGATAAATGGAGACCTTTCTTTAACAGCAATGCCTAACTGTGCTGGGGCATAATGTGCCTTCCTTCACCTTGACTTGCGCTGTACTTGAGCTGCACAGCCACTGCTTTCAATACAATACTTTCAGATTATGGCCTTAATTCTTCATTGCTTTTCACCTACAATTACTTTTTATATTTTCTGTTCTGCTCTGTATTTAGCCATGTACTCTGAAAGAAATAACAACTTTGTGACTCATGTAACATAAATTTTTGAAAGTCACCGCCTTATTTATTTAAAGCAAACATGAGTAATCATTAATGAATTCTCATACAGCTACTACGTACAGAGTTTGAATAAATACTTCAGACCAAGCGTGCTACACCTTGTTCCTTTATGCTGAGGCATGTGTCCCCTTCAGCATGGAAACTAACGGGCTTGGGGGGGGAAGGGAATCATCAAAAGATCACATTTTGAAGATACCTATTTAATATCAGACAGATAATTGCTGCTCACTTTCATAGGCCACCACATAGTTCTGCCTTGAGGAGTCAGTGTGAACACAAACCAAATATTTAGGACTTTCAAAGAATGATCTGATTAAAATAACAGTCTAGTTGATTTCATTTCTCTTATGGCAGATTTCTTTTTAGAAATGATTAAATAACAGCATTCCTATAATGATTCATTTCATTCATTTTTAACAAATGCCAAAGGAAAACACAAAGGAAAGCTTCTTCAGCAGAAACTTTTTTTAAAGAAAGAAAAAAAAAAAAAGCTGTATTGCACAATATAATAGAGTAATTTAGCAACATTTAGAATAGCACATACCACTAATGATGGAAAAGCTACAAGTGCACACAACGCTTGGTAGCATTCTGCATTAGTGAAGCAGGTTCATATCCCCTGATGGAAGCTCTGACTGCTCTGTGCATTGTTTTATAAATCACTCCTTTCAGTGAGGAAAATCACCCCCTGATGTCAGAACTTCAGTGTTAGCTACTGCGGGTGCTTCTGGTTTGAAATCTAGCAACCAAGAAATCGCTGCACAAGAAGCAGAGAGCAGGTATTCAAACAAGCCCCAAGGCAGCTTAGCACTTAACTACGTGGCAAGTCTCTTTCCAGCAAAGCAATTAAACATGCAAGGCTCACCGTTCCAACAATATTAAAATGAAGACTGGATGTTTTTCTAAACATATGCTCTACTTCAAACAGTGATTAGACTGGGGAGGTGCTAGCAGACGAATTAAGGTAGCAAGGCTCAAATACATTCCCTTAATGGTGTCATCTGGCCTTAAAAAATGTGTGTTCAGTGATATATGAATGCAGGGAGACCAAAGAATGATTTACATGCTTTACTGAATGGGGCTACCGAGAGTTGATTTGGATTTTCATGTTGCATCTCCTGACTGAGTTTTCAATATATTCCTGTTCAGCTGCTCTTGACACTATGCTACTAACTAGTTGCACTTGTCAATTCTGTAAAGCTCATTGCTCTCCAAAGGGACAGGCTGAGAGCACATCACAGTCCTGCTCTGCCCATGTAGCAGCTCTTCCACTGACTTATGAAGGCCTGAAGAACTACACGTAGTGCCAGTCCCACCAGGCCCAGCCCCAGTGTGTTTAGGCTTAAAGGAGGAAGCCCAGAGCGGAACAGGCCGACCCATGGAGGCCTCATAAGGGGCCCGTCAGCGCTTTGGCTAGGATTGGTGACTTGGATCTAGGATTTCATCCTGTGTAAACAGGAGGGTTGGGGCTGAGTTCTAATAGTTAGACTTAGCTTTCTTTAGTGTTGCTAGCACAGCTATTTTTACCAAAATTATTATTCATTACTTGGGGCACTGTGGGAAAAATGTGTACCTTGCATATGATTTTCCATGAGGCCTGTTTATTCCTGCATGTGGGCACATACACACACATCAGCACCTATCCGCACATTCAATATCATTACTGCTAATGAAATGACACAACCAACAGCAGACTGTCTTCAGCTTACTATCAGTAAAAGAAGTGTATTCTTAACAATCTGAAATGCATAAATTTCTCTTGTGTGGGTGCATGCTGAACTGCAACATAGATCACATCATCAAGGCACTATACAAACCACATAATCACAGAGTTGAAGGGGTTGGAAGGGACCTCTGGAGATCACAGTCCAACACCCGCTGCTAGAGCAGGTTCCTCTACATTAAGTTACACAGGAAAGCATTCAGGCAGGTTTTGAATATCTCCAGAGAAGGAGACTCCACCACCTCTCCAGGCAGCTTGTTTCAGCGTACAGTCGCCCTCAAAGTAAATAATTTTTTCCTCACGTTCAGATGGAACTTCCTATGTTCCAAGTTGTGCATATTGTCCTCTGCCCTGTCACTGGGCACCACTGAAAAAGAACCTGGCCCGATCCCTAAAGAGCTTTGCCCGTTAGATATTTATTAAGTGTTAATAAGATCTCCTCACATGTAATTTCCTACAGCTGTGTACACGACATTATGGAAAGTTGTGGCAGATTCAGCACATGCTGAGCAATCACGTAACAAACTGCAGGCAGAAAAGCTACAACTCAGGAATTCCTATCTGTCCCAGCATGCTGCATCTTGAGCCATGGCAGTACTTACTGCCTTCATCTTCGATACTAACTACAGGATCCAGCTACCTCTGGCACTGCATCATGTAGCCAAGGCTACTTTAAATGACCTAATTTTCAGAGAACATACACATCATACTTTAAGTACAATCTCAACTCCAGCCTTTCCAGTCTGTCACCTAACACCAGGTTTTGAGAAGACCTGCACCGTGGAACAGCTCCGGTCATCCACATGGTCTTGCAAGACCCAGGAGGGAAAGCTGTAGGGCACAGCGGGCAGAGGACGCATGTTGAACTATTTCATCAGTAGCTGCTGTTTGAAAATTAAGTTGGCTCTAATACCGTGCCTAAAGCATTTCCAAATGAATTTGAGGAGAAATAAATTAGCCTTCCTTTCCATTCAGTCCCAGCTGTACACTGTGTACACAGAATGACATAATATCCTTCCTGAAATTAGAGCTGCAGTAAGGACCAGTATCCTTCAAACAGGACCAGTTCCTGAGATCTCGCTGCAAACAACTGCGTTTTCCTAATTGCCACAGAAACTATCTTCTTCATCTTTTTTTAAAAGCTGGCCAGAGAGATACGTATTGTTTTCTTTATAAACACAATAAAGGTTTCATCACTATATCCCTGTACTTCTGCCAGGGTTTGACAGCCACAGCTACACACAATGTTACTTGAAAGCAACACGCAGAAATAGCCACTCTGTGTGACTGCTGCTGCTCAGAAGTTCACACCAATTCCTTTAATATTTCCCAGATATAGACAGTGAATGATATTAACTCTATGGCTCTCCCTAGTTAGCAGAATCAAACATCTTTTTGTAAATTGTCAAGAAAGTACCTGAGAAACTGTTACCTTCAGGATTTTATTTTTTTGATGGCAAATACATAGCATACTCTATTCTGTATGTTGAACCACATCTACCTTAGAAACTGGCATTCTTCAAAAATGATGCTATTAGGTAATGATTTTTTAATCTGGAAAAACTAGCTCAGTTGGCTTTTATTTTTTTACCTTTGCTTTAAACATTCAGAAGATAATAAAAATTGCACATTCAGGCCAAAGGATTTGTCTTGAGGCCAATCTGCATTTAGCTTCAGCACTGTAGATACTCAGAAAAAATCAATATTCTGCAATGACCATCCAGATAAATGCATAAGCAATCACAGCAAGCCAAGTCAGCAATTATTTTTAAGGACATGTGACAAGTTTCCTAATCCTCTGACAGCTACACATGCTAGTATCCAGAGGGGGTTATCCCAGCTGCTCTGTTCTAGCTGCCCTGCTATGTTTCTACCTGACTGATCAGCTATTCTGTTCATGCATTACAGCAGGCAGGTTTTAGCTGCAGCTCTCAGAACTGAGGTACCAATGCCAGGGACTGCTGTGCCAGTTCGGAAAAGATGAACTTCAGCACCTAAAACTCCCGCATAGTTTATGATTAAAAGATAGTACAGTTAAATAGCTAAACAGGCACTAGCATTTGTCTCTCTCCCTGCCTATGTGCATATGTGCAGAGTGTAGGAAGAACAACTTATGAATGACTACCTCAAACTCTGACCCAAGCCAGATTAGATCAGAGCAGAGAGAGGAAAAAAGGCAGGAAAATTTGAGGCATGAAAACACCTTCTATTACGAAAGCAGGGACCTGGGGAGGGCTCCTGCCAGGCACTCACTCACCTTGCTGGATCTTGGTCAGGAGCTGCTGACGTGCAAGAATCCTGCTTGTCCTGTAGGGAGGGCGTCTCGCTGTCTGGTCAAACCACAGGTACATCTCCTGGCCCTCGGGTGACACTGAGTTTAGGTGGTAGCAGCCCGTGCCTGACGTCCTGGGCACCTGCTTCAACATCTCCGCTCCTTTAAAATCCCTCCGCTTTCCTATGGCTACTTCAGATTATAATCAGGGTAATGAAAGGAGGGAGGTAACAAGCCCTTGGGAGCTGAAAAGAGCGAGCGCTTTATAAGAAAAAGGAGTGCCAAAAGCTACAACTCAGGATTCCTGCTTCTCCCACATGATCTGCGAGGGCCAATCGCTCCGAGAGCAGCCCAGGGAAGTGCTGGGCTGACTTGCTGCCCTGCACTTACAGCCCCGTGCCGACCTGCTGGCTACAGTGAGCTTCTGCAGTGCAAAACGTGGCCGAGCTGCACAAGGTGGCTTCAGGAAACAAATTTAAAAAGGCTTGAGGCATTTGGGAATACCTATTTTAGCCTGCAAAACGCCTTATTATGCAGGGCTGTGGAAAACCTTTTCCTCCTCCGTGCCACGCAGCTGGCGAGTCATCTCCTGCAATGATGCCCTTACTCATTTTCTAAAAATCACACCAGAGTTTGCCAAGGAAAAGTCAGCTTAGGGCTGGGCTGAGTCCCCTAAACCACACAGTACAAGGAGCACTGGAGCAAATGAAGCCTTTCCAATTGAAAAAACAAACAAATACAGCAAAACAACGGGAAACCCATAGCAGTAGGCACTCAGAGTTGGTAAATAAACACCAAAATTCCAAGTATCAGTGTTACTGAGAAGCAGAAGCAAAGGAGAGAAGCTTGGTTATTCTGGCCCCTCAGTATAACACTGTTTGTTTTTTAACAGAGGGGGATCTGTTTTCATTCAGTCCTACTTATCATCCATAGAGCTTGAAATGAGCAGGTAGTCAATCTGAGTAAAAACATACACAGAGTAACACCAAAAATGCCCTACTACTATGCCCAGCAATTGATTTTCCATTGTATTTCAGACTACCAGTGTTTTGGCACAGTGCACACCCAGACTCAGCTAATTTCTCACAGTGCACAGATCCTGCCAGTGTGCCCTGTGATGGAGATGGTGCCCATAATGAGCACCACAGGCAGATGAGAAGCCATATCACAGCCTTGGGTATAGATTTCACAGCCCTAATCGCATGACACTGCCGCTGCCCTGCTGTGAGGGCCACAAGATGTCATGGTGTTCCCGCACACACCCCAGACAGGGCAGGGCTGTGGGGTGGCATTGCTGGGATGTCCCAGGGCAGTTGGGTTCAGCAGCATGGCTGCTGGTGTAACCCATGTGCCACCCTCTCACCTTGCTATCACCAACGGGAGATAGGAATGAAACAACTGTAGGACAGTTGGTTTGTTCATAACTATTCATTAAAATGTAGCTCTGTCCAAAAACCTTAGGGCTGGGTTCTGCTGACATGCAACCTGTTTTCATTGCGCATATGGATTTTGCTCTTTGTCAGCATGGGGCTTTTGCCATGCAGTAAAATGGAGAAATACAATCACGAGTGCTAGACATTTAAAATGAATGCTATAGACTGAAAGCCTCCAGGAGCTATTATTACCATTCACAGCCACCTGCCAGTCCTGTAGCTGCTGTCTCCAGTGACAGATGTGGCTGTGAGTCTCTCTCAGACTCAAGGGGATGACTTCAAACTTAAGGAACATCTTGCACATCCGAATGCAGGTCGACATCCCCAGCAGGCTGGCGCTGGGAGCCAGGGAGTGGGGACCACCAGCTGGAGAGGCAGGAGAGCTGCTCTGGTATAAGCAGAGGAGGCATGGTCACTGCTCCCAGCCAGCCCCTCTGCTGTGTTCTAAAGAGCAAATATACCAGGGACTCCTGAATGATAATGATATGCACAGTATTTATCCAAAGAGACATTGCCACTATGCGGGGAAATTCTTATTTGATTAATCTACAGTCCTCTGATCTAATTTTGCTTATGAAACGCTATTGCTGGAAAGCAATTAACATTTCATAGCACTCTGTTTAAATTTTCATAGGGATTCTTTTTCTCCTGGAAAATGCATAGACTTTGTCATCTGAAGAGATTCAGCTTTGCTGTTTGCAGTACTTCTAGAAAGTTGCAACCAGTTTAATGGGGATTTAATGCTTTAAAAACCAGGCCAAGAGAAAAAAAAGCCAAAGCAAGAACAAGAATATGGCATTGACTGGGGAACAGGTTCACCAAGGGCTGAGCCCCAAGAGCCCAACTATATGTTATATTAGTATATCAGAGAGCGATGCAGCAGCCCAGTGCCCCCTCCCATGCATGCAGAGAGGTTCAGGGCAGCCCTAAGCAGCACCTCTCATCTCAAGAGGGCAGAACAAGAGGCAGGGCCATGAATTTCCCTCCTTCCCGCACACGAGGGTCAAACCCTAGTGTTGGAACTGCAGGGCTGCTACAGGCACCGCTGCCTCCTCTGGGGCTGAATTCTTTGGCTGCAATCCAGCCCTTACGTAGTAGGCAAATAAAACAAGAAGCAACAAGAGCTGGCTGGTCTCAGAACACTCGTTTGAAAGCTCCTGTGCTTGAGTTTGGGCACAGTGGAGAGAAGACACAGTTCTCATTTCACTTTAAACATCTCCTTGCTTGGTGTCTATCTGGTCACTCACCATGTATTTTAAAAAATGCATAGGCATGTCATTCAAATGAGAAAACACCTCTGGACACCAGTCCTTCAGATGAAAAGTACTAGAGAAGCATAAACTGTTAAGGCTTATATAAGACAGCTAATTAATATTTCCAGACTGCTTCTGGAATATTTAATAGAGGAACACTGAACTTCATGCTAATGCATCTCCCATAAAAGCATCAACAGATGAAAGCAGCCGTGCATGGCTTACCAAGGCTGGAGGGGATGCATCAGACAGATCCACGATGTCCCATAGACATGGAGTTCCTTGGGCTTAGGTTAAATCTGCTGTTCTCACACAGTAATCAGTCACTTGATCTGGCTGCCGAGATCCATTTCCCTTTTATTGTTAGTTATACTTATCTGGTTATAGCACATCTAAAATTAAATGGCAACGATATGGTTTCTCTTCAATTGAATGCACGAATGCTATGAGAACAGCACTGCTTCCCAACCACAGTGTAGCGCAGGTGTTATTAACATTAACTACTTAGTGTTATAAGAAGCCGGAAACTCTTGTTTTCAAGTCACAGAACAAAAAAAATCAAGTGTCTGATGTTAATGTGTTGATTTCTGAAGCTCCTACTGTAATTCTGCAGGCAGAAGACTATCTCAGATGCTGGATTTTGGCTAAAACATGAATATTCTACATGATTTCTTGCCTGTATCTGTGTTTACAGATGCCTGCACAGATGCTAAGGCATTAAGAGCAAGTTATTCCTCCTTAGATCTGGGAGGAGTCCTACGCAGGGAGCCCAAAGCTGTGTATATGATGAGGGTTTCAAGTCTTTACTGTGTTTTGAATCCTGTCATGGAGAGCAGGAAATTTAAAAGCAGAACTTCAGGACCTAAATGTATTAAAATTATGTTTTATGTTTGAATGCAGATGTATGACTGAGAGCTCAACCAGTCCCAGTCGTACTCTAGATGCCTTCGTGCATCCCTGAAGCACGTGGGGTTGCCAGCAGCTGAACTGGGGCAAAAAGAAAAGAGCTCAGGTGATTTCCACATGGCTGGGAAGTAGGATGGAGAAAGCACTGGACCAGAGAGCTATCCAGTTGGAAAGCCTAATGCTGGGGTGTTCTGGAGGCAAGCCAGCTCCTGTGTGAACTTCTCGAGAGTGAGTTTTAAAAAGTGAACACTGCTAAGCAGGGCATGAAGGACAGGCTTACAGGCAACTTTGATAAACTTCCAACCAGGAAAACAGGTTTCTGAACAGTATGCTACATCTCTTCCTTGGCTCTGGTGTCCCAGTGCCAGCACCAGAGGATTATGCATTTGCACTTTAAGACCAGCATGTTTAGGGGATAGTCCCAGTACAAAACATGTCTCCTCCTGATTATAAAAGCATGAGGAGCCTGGCCAGACTACTCACACAATCCTCTGCTTTAATACAAGCAAAGTATAAGAAGTGATACACAAGCTTTGCGCAACAGGAATGTATTTAGAGGTACGTAGGATGGCAGGAAGGAAGTGGAGGCAACCAACCCGGTACCACCGAGGCAAATTTACAGCAATAAGGACGTGTGTGAAAAGCCAAGAAGATAGGGGTCATGGCAAGACAGCTGAAACAATTCCTCATGTCAGCACTCCCTTGGAGGAGCTCAGGGACGTCAGATCAATAAAATAAGCAGTAACAAATCCACAGGACGGAACAGGCTGCACAAAGGTCCTAAAGGAGCTCAGACGTAAAATGATCGCGCTGTCACCCTGAAGTCCAGCTCCTGGCTTAGGGTCACTCCTCATGAGAGGAGTGGAAATTAGCGATACGGTTTTTACAAAGGGCTTCCCTGGGAATCTGGGGTGGGAGAACTCGAAGAAACTGTAAAAAGAACAGAATTACTAAATGCCAATAATTTGATACAAGGAGGAAAATTCAGCACTTTTTGTAGCGTTAAGTCAAGGCCAAAATTTGCGGAGAGATTTTAAAGCAATTACATGGTTGTTCTGCTGGCTTTTGATGTTGCAAAAGGCTCCACCAGGAGGACCCACTAAGAAGAGATCATACAGAAGCTCAGCAGTCAGGGACAGAAAGGAAACAGCCACTTGTGGCTTAATGGCTTCTTAAAGACCGGAAACAAAGATGGCAATAAATATGCCTTTGTACAGCGGTGCAACGTTCCAGTAGACTCCCCCAGAAACTGCACTGCACTGGAACAAGTTCTGTCCACTATCCATACATCCGCCATCCATGCATCTGCTATCCATGCATCCACTATCCACACATCCATACAGGAATTTCTAAGAGGACTGAGTCAAGGGGTGGCAAAATGCTCAATCAGCCTGGAAGTCAAAGCAGAAACTGGTTGGAAGTACTGAAAGTTCTTATGATATTGATTAAGAAGGCATTAAAACTGCAGCTATTAAGTGCTGATAAATGTACCAGGGAAAAACGCCCTTCAGGTACACAATGCACAGCACATAATGATGGGATTTAACAGAGCTTTTATCACTGAGGAAATAGATTTTGGACAGGTTTATGAAAATCCAATACAAGCGCTCAGCAGGAAGCAAAAAAGCAAAGGGGATTTTAAGATTTTTAGAAAAGTAATTGAGAGCAAAACAATAAACATTATTACGCTATTGTAAAGGTCTGCCCACCGCTCGGTAATTCTGTGGTCTCTTCCTGCAGTGAATGAAGCAGGGAACATAAAGTGAAATGATCATGGGGCAGATTCAAAGCAAACAAACAATTTCTTTCAGCTGAAGAATTCTTCTTTAATAGTTATTTTATGCAAAGCTGAACTCCAGAAGTCATTGCGAGAGAATGCTGCAGCTGCCAGAAGTTTGAAGACTTCAGAAAGAGATCAGGTAAATTCCTGCAAGAAGCCAACAGGGGCTGTTCCACACAGAACTCCAGCTGGAGGCTCAAGAGGTCCTTGAACCACAGGAACCGGTTGGACACACAGTACACACAGTATCGCTGCATGCTTACCCTGGCATTACATTTTTTCCAAAATAGCTGTGACTGCCCACTAACTGCACTGCTAGTTCATAAATGCATCAAAATAAGCACTGCTGTGGTCTGTGGCTGCAGCCTGCAGGATGGCTCGGCCATCGCCACCCTATGCCCTCTTGTCCCATCTGCTTGTGCTACTTGGTGTCCCTGTGCCATGCCATTTGGTGTTCCTGTGCCTTGTCACTTGATGTCCTTGTTCTGTACCATTTGGTGTCTTTGTGACATGCTCGTTGGTGTCCCTGTGCCGTGCCTGCTGGCCACTGAGCAGTCTCAGGGATGTGACATCCCCATTCCCTTTGCTCTCTCACGGGGCTGGAGGGCATGGGGTGCTCCTGGCTTGGGTCAGCTCACGCAAGCATGTGGTTGTTTGTCCATGTCTGGCTGCTAATTTAGGCACTATGGTTTCACTCCTACTCACTTTTAAACATCCTATTTTTTCTCAGTCAAACCACGCCAGTCTATGAATATAGGCTAAGTTGCAGGCCTTAGCTGAACTCTTCATGTGCCTACCTGAGGTCTGAAACAAGCCAAGAATAGCCAGCATCCCGCAGTGCAAGGTCCCTAAAGATGCTGTTTCTCAACAGTAAATAAATATAAAAAAAAAAGCTGGATAATAAAGAGAGTTCAAAAGAAAGGTCAAGGGAGAGGAAGACATGTCAGATGATGGACTTCTTCCAGTGCATTTGGAGAGCATTATTGGGGGAATGAGCTAGAAGTAGTTTCCGTACCCTCAGTGCAATTCCATCTGCTAAACCTATACACAAGACAAATTCCTAAAACCAAACCCACAGGAACCGTGTGAACGTATTTAATCAGTGCTGGGCTAGCACACATCCTATCTTCCCAACTCACTAACAAAGTGTTTGGATAACACAGTGATAAGGTAAGAAAGAGTTTAGATAAACTTATTTTCTTAAGTTATCCAAATACACTGTAAATCCCTACACAGCCCTACTGCTGGTGTCACTGAACTGTGGGCAAACATTCCTACGGCAGCACAAGGCTAGGGCCTGTGTCAGCTTCATGGGGTACCTCCGATATTTATTTTCCTTTCAACAGGAGTCCAGGATCACATTTTTAAAAAAAGAGAGAAGCTGCACATTTTGATCTGGTCTTGAGAGAGATTTTTTTTTGTCTGTGCTGGAGAGAGAATGCTCAAATTAAATTTTGATCCCCAAAAAACCAACAACACAACAAATCCTAAAAACACATCACATAACAAAATAGCACCTGGCAACACTATTTCAAACACAGCAGCATGGGACAGGTGCATGGGAACATGAAGGTTATTTTGTGCAGAAATTCTCCATGCATTCTGAAATGCTGAATATTTATTATGGGACTTCACTCAGGGGTTCGGTGAGGCAGGCTGACCTGAGGGTGAGGGCCTGGGGTGCCTGGCTGTGGCCTGCTGTGAGGGAAGTTGTGTAGCCTGTCTGCACCAACTTCCTAATCGATAGCAGTAATTCTATGTTAAAAAAAAAAAAAGGAAATACAAGTTTATGAGCGGTTTCATTATTCTTACAAGCAATAAAAATGGGCTCCTTCAGATGAGACGCTTATTGCTTAAACCTGGACCAGGATTTCCCAATACATCTTTAAAGACATGCTATCAAGTACTACAAACACTGCATAACAAAGATGTTGTGTTTGTACATGTGGCTCTACAAAGCAAATGCACCGACTGAAGGGTCAAGTCCCAGCTCTACTGCCATGCACACACCAAGGTGACTCTGCAGAATACACATAAAGCATGCTGCTGACTGCCAGTTAAAATGTCTCCCAAACAATTATGAGAGTGGTCAGGCGCTGGAATGGGCTGCCCAGGGAGGTGGTTGAGTCACTGTCTCTGGAGGTGTTCAAGAAACGTTTAGATAAAGCGTTGAGAGACATGGTTTAGTGGGGTTATTGGTGGTAGGTGGATGGTTGGACTAGGTGATCTTGTAGGTCTTTTCCAACCTAGCTCATTCTATGATTCTATGATTCTACGACCAAGAGAGTCATGAAGCACAGTAAACCCATCGCTTTTCTGATTGCTTCTGTGGAGACCTAGAAAAGCTGCAGATTGCCTGATGAGTGGAAAGGTCTTCCACAGAATGTAATAGGGATGAGCAGTGAATTTGGTCACTAGTCCCAGTTACGATGCTGCAACTGTGCCCAAAGCACACACACACCTGCTGCTGCAGATTTTTTGCCATGTTGGTGCGGATATAGTATCTTCACAAATATAGGAGCTAGGATAAATATGGGGCACACACGTGTCTCTTATCCCTCACCCAGAGACAGAAATTAGCATCATCTACATCTTTACAGTATATTAGTTGCCCTGTATGTCTGTAACAGAATTCATGCTCCTCGTGGCTTTTAATCCCGAATTATTAGTTTTTAATATCAGAAGTTCAGAAGTATCAAACAGTTATAAGGTTGTGGGTTTGGTTGTTTTATTTTTGTTTGGCTTTTTTTTTGCTAAAAAGAAAAATAATCCCTGGCAGACTTTGCACCATAAACGAGCAGTGGAACAGTTAACAACATAAACAGATATTTATGATTTGCACAAGTGAACTGTTCAGGATTTTCTCTCTCCCTGCAGCCAACCACACTCTGCAGAACTCAAGCTTTCCATTTCTGGAACCTGTACTTCTTCCTTGCACTTTTTTTTTCCACTTGCAGTTTGTAATGCACTACACAGACACCACAGAGCTCATTTATCTAGCTGGATAAAGTCATCTTGGCCAACAAGCTGCAGGTGTTGATTTTTTTTTTACAGGGTGGGAGCCTGCCAAGTAGCTGGAGCCATGCAGAGGAAAGGGCTTTGCCCAGCTCCCTTGCCAGCCACCACACTGCTTCTCCTGAGAGCAAGCACGTAGCCTGCTCCCCTCCTTCCCCTCCTGCCTTTGGGAAATGCTTTTGGTGAGTGGAAAGGATGGGAGGGAGCCCAGAACCCGACGCACTGCAGCAACACAAATCACACAAATTGCCCTCCAGCAGACGTTCCCTCATCTTCCCCCCCGCCCCCCCCTCCCCTCCCCATGTCAGCCATGCTGCCTTGGAGCACATTCCCTTCTCCACCTCTCCCCCAACCCTACACCCGCTGCACATCCTCCCCCCTCCAGCAACTACTCACCAAAGCCTCTCCTCTGCTGATTCCCCCGCTGCTCGAAATAGGCAGACCAAGAGAGCTGGTTGATAAGCTCCATACCAGCACTGAATTTCTCTTTACTATCTTGATTCCAGTGTGATGAAAATCTTGCCGTCTGCCCTCTGTTTATGCTGGCACCCTATCAAGTCCCTCTACCAGGCTTCCTCCCTGTCCCACTTTCTGAACATACAGCTCTCTTTCAAATCAACCCCACTGTGTTCCTCATTTGTTGTTGTCTACTTAAGGTGTTGCTCCATGTTTATGGAATGTAGTTTTACTGGAAAAATTCCTTGGCCAAAACCTTCAAAAGGAACTACTCATCTTGGGTCGATTTTCCATGACACTCACAAAGCTTTGGCTTTCTGGGAGCGTTGGTTTCCCCCGTGTGAACATAAGCCCTCTTTGAAGTACCTCAAATTGGGCAACCAGAAATTGCAGAACTGAAGTTGCACCTGACCTTTGAAAAAGGTTGGTCCTGTTTGCATTTGCTCAATTAGATCTTGATGGGTAAGTGCCGCACTCCTCTATAAGGACATGAAATTAAGGCAAAACTGGAACCTGAAGGGCCATTCTGCTGTGGAAGTCTTTTACTCCAAACCAGAAATCATTGATCACTCAATAGTCATCAGGATTTGTGCTGCCACAGATCAGAGCTGCGTCTGAAGTTCTGCCTATGTATTGTACACACAGATTGCAAAAGATTGAGCCAGCGATTCACAGACTTCAGGCTTTATTTTTCCCCCTTTTATGCCCTGTGGAACTGATGACAAATAATGCGCTCACTGTTTCATAAATCTGTTACCAAGCAGAATAGGTTGTACAATAAATGTAAATTGAACAGCATTCTAAACATTTTGCATTCAAGTCACTAATAAGCCCCTACTGCTTTTACAATAAACTTTGTTCCTACTTTGCTCAGACTAGTGAAAGTCCATGTGACAGGGAGGCACCTGTGAATGACTGGGAAATAACTTTTAAAAATAGAAATTGTGATGTGAAGGATTACACGTTCCCAAAAGACTGCGAACGGGAAACAGGCTGTGTCCCACCAGTCTAGGTGCAGCTCAGCTAGGAAGTACTCAGTCATATGGTAAACCTCCTTCTGACTTTGTTCCTAATTGGCAGCCTCGTTAACATCAGCAGAGAACTGTTTACTGAAACCTGCAAGCTAGGAGCTCATGCCATAAGCTTGTCGTGGCCTTACTCTAGAAGAGCCTACTAGCAGTGCCTGTGAAAACCAGGATACCTGGTTAAACTTCTGCAGCGCTCATGTATCAACAGTTTCCTTACCAAATGCACTCAGGTGGCAGCTGAGTTGGCTTTCTCCCACTTCTAGCTGCTGCAGACACATCTCTGCTGCTGTCACTTGGCCAGGACCCTGGAGGGCAACAAGCAGCACCAAGGGCAATTTGCCTCATCCATCCCCGACATCTGTTTCAGGATGACATGTCCGCCTGCAGAGGTCCCTATTTCTGTCATGACTATTAAGGACTCAGCGTGACCAGCTCAGTCCTTGCAGAAGGCATCCCCACCATGCTTGCTGCTTCATGTCAGGGCAGATGATTCCCATCTTCCATGTTATTTGTAACACAACACAAGGCTATGTGGATAGAGCACAACAGAAAGCCTCTCCTCCAGGAATAAAACAATACATAAGTGGAAGAGGAAGCACAACGGCCTCTCTTGGGTCTGGCGTGCCAGTCCTAGGGACAGGCATTTTTGTTCCTGCCATTGCACTAGCATGGGTTGCATAAGCAAAGACTCAAAGCTGCTACATGCTAAGGACTACAGAAAAGAATTCAGTACTAATTTTATAAAAACTACAGTATTTGACAGCTTCCTTCTGATTATTTCCTACTTATTGTGTTATTGCTGACTGTTTCTTCCCTTGAAGCCATGTGGACATGTATGCATTACTCAGGCATCTACTGGAAAAAAATAATTGAGAGACAAGATGTCCGGTGTAAAACAATGCTCTCTGTTAAATAAGAGCATCCACAAATAGAAAGGGTTGTAAAAACAAATAGGGGAAAGCATCTGGTTTGCAACATCTTTGCACTATTTGCAGTAGCTAAATCTGGACCCAATTAATGATCTGTTTATTTTCCAAAATTTCAATAAAATGCCTTGGCAAAAACTTAATCTGTCTCTGGAGAACGTCTTGTTTCCTTCCATATGTTGCCTGATCTGTCACAGCAATAAAATCCTTCCCAGCTTTGAGATCCCTGGCAACTGCACCAACTGATCCTCTCCATAAAAGAGGAGAGAATCATTCCAGCTCTCTAAAAGTCATGATCCTTCCTTAAGAGAGAGCAACAAGGAGCAAGTGCTCTGTGTTGCAGCCTCTGCCATGACCTAAGCCCCAGAGATTTACAACAGCTCTGTGCATCCTGGTGTTCCTACCTACAATTCAACCCATCTGTTTTATAATCCCTTTGAAACTGCTTCTCTAAAATGCTGCTGTGCCACAATTAATGTATATGCCTTCGCTTGGTAATACTTGTCCTCTTGTCCTTGTTTCAAAAGAAACAGCTTAGGCAGTTTTGTAATGACATATTTTTATGTTTTTTTATAAAACAAAGCAGATGTTTCACAGTCAATTTTATTTGGTTGTGTCTTCTGTAACCTAGATTCTCAGATTTATTTGATCTGCATTTGAAGAGTAGGTGCAGTAGCCTCTACTTCATTATACATCAGAACTGTGGATGTGTGGTACCTTCCAGTTTCTGATGAACTCTTACGCATCCTACTACACTGATTTCATAAACAGTATTGTTTAAAAGAAGATGCTGTTGGTTTAGAGGATAAACGGAACAAAACGGATGAGCCCAGAGAACTGAACACTTAATGCTGTGCTTAAGTTTACATAGCTGCATAGTAGCTGCTCTGCTGAATTAAGGCCATAATCAAATTATCAGCTTCATTTTGAAATAAAAGCATTTGGGACTTTTCGGGACATAGACAGAGAGCAACTGTAATTACCAAAATATGCATTTGTCAAGCTGATGTAAAGCTACACGCTTCTGGCTCTCTAGGAACCAATGCTTCCTTACTTTCAGCAGTGACAGAGTGGATCAAGTCAGGGTGATAAAAGCCATCCTTAATCAGAACCCAGAGCGTTCCTGCTGCTTTCAGAGAACTTGCTCTGTACTTTTGTTAAGACAACCGGCAGAAAAAAAACGTTCCAATCTGTAACTGATAACGAAGCTGTGGGAGATCTTCCAAGGGAGGAAACTGGGCAAAAACCCAAACATCTCACCCTGCAGCAGGTAGAGAAGTCCAGGTTACATATGTCTGATTATGCACATTAATGGAGATTACTGACATTGTGAAAGCTAACTGTGTCTTTTTGGCTGTATAAGCTCCCAGTCTGTTCAAAGATAGCTGATGGGCTCAAGGGTAATACAGGGCTTTGGAAATCTCAGCTGAGAAAAGTAATAGAAGATATGGTAAAGGTGGATGAAGTAATAAATAGCAGAGAAAAGAAGAATCACTTGTCATTTTTACTTTCCCATGACACGAGAAATGCAGTGATGTTCAGTAAAGTATTAAAGCTACAAATTAAAGTTTAAAAATTGAAGAGGAATGATATGTGCCATACACTGGTTTTACTTTAAAGTACGTGACCCGAGTCACTAGCTACACTGCTGCACAGCAATCCTCTTCCCATCAGTTTTCTCTCAATTGCCAACTCCTTTAGTAATTGCCCACGTTGTATCATTTTCCTCTATTTCTGTTACCTACTTCAGCTACTCTGAAGATGCACATTTACTCGACTTCAATGACATCAACAAATTGAAAAGAATTTATTTTCCAAAAGATAAACTGGTGCCAAGCTTTGCTGAAAATCCTTACTTCATTATATCTATGAAAATACTCACCTTCTATTACTTTTATTTACCACCGAAAACATCTACTATATCAAAGCATAACTATTGTCTATTAAAAGCATTCCTTCCTAAGTTTCATGTGAATATCATGTGCTTACTCAGTCCACAGCATTTTAAAGTTGCTCACCACTCTTTTGTTTTGCACTATGAGACAGATAATTCCATATTTGCTCCTGAAATTGCATTTGCACGTTGGGATTACTACAAAATATTTACAAGAAAAGAGTGTGAATAGTTCACAGACTTGTCAGAATCCATCTGTTTGTGTCTATGAATGGGTGCATTCCCAGCTGTGGTCTCTCCAATGTCATAAATAAAAAGTTCTTTCTTACTACAAATCCAGTGGCCGAAATCTCCGTGCGTAAAATTGATTCATTTCAATGAAATCTGTCCTTACGTTAAAGAGACCTCTTAAAATGAGTGAAACCATGAGATGCCAATCGCATATTCTTTCAGCAGTAAAATGACACATAAAGGACTCACAGTCTCAAGTAATTTACTACAGTATTATTCTGGATAAGCTATTAAATAGCATGTCGTTCAGCCCAGGATGGGTGGGGGTGGAATGGGAGAGAGGTGTATTTATGAGAGGAATGAGACTCACATTGAAAATAACCTAAAAACAGTGTGTTGAGATGGGTGCTCAGGTCTCACTCCTCCATGCAGAGAATCCAAAATAAAGATGTATGCAACACTCTTTGGGGAACACCAAGCTATCAGGTGATTCTCAATCTTTAGGAATTGCTTTAGGAACCCTTCTTTACTAATGCTAAGTATAATTCTGATGGAAAGAGCAGTGTTTGAACCTCTCTCCCCCAACACTCTCACGCTATCCCTGTGGTGCTGGCACTCCAAGAACTTCTTCCAAAACTGCAGTGACAGAAGACCAAACAAAGGCATGTCAAGCTCAGATTCAGACAGATCCACGTATGATAGGAGTTCTGTTGGAACTCTGTGCTGAAGGTATGTTCCCTTTAAGGTCTTTCTATAATAAAACCCACGCTACAGTTCTTGTTTCCACTGTGTTGCTGTGCAGAACAACCTGTGAAGGTTTGGTATCTCCTGTCTCATTGTGAGTACTCCAGCCCCAAAAACAGGCTGCTTGACTTCCTGGGGGAACCAACGCCATTCATTTACGTCTAGCAACAGAAAATACTGATTATCCCTCTATCATCTTAGATCTGTAACAAGTAAAATTAGCAAAATGTTGATGGAATTCAGAAAGCTATTTTTGAGTTAATGAACTTACCTTCAGGGCCACATTTTTAAGTGTTTACAGAATTGCCACTGATGTAGGCAAAATGCCATGTCAGTTTGGGCAGTCCTGTGTGTGAATGGGATTTGCAAAGCTGCGCCTTCAGCGAAGCTTGCTTACTTTCACAGGCAAAGCTTAGAATGCCTCTGACTCCTGCCCTCCTTCTGCCTCTGACTGCCTGCCTCTCCCTCCTGCCATCAAGCAGATCCCAATCAACAGCACTTTCACTTCTGCCCAATCTTAATGAAACCAGCTACTGTGCCTAGTATACATCATTGCACACTGTGCACACATACTATTTGATATTTCTGTATGTAAATTACTGCCCTCTACTGGAACAACTGCCAGAGTATTTCATGTTAAATTAATTACTGCCTAAATTAATTTTTTTTTTTTTGGAGTTTGGGGTTTTTTGGAACCAAGTACACTTAACTGCAAATGTTCTTGATCCCGTCTTGTACCAACTGCAGTTACTTGCTTGCTCATTTCTGTATATATTCAATCTCTACTTGTTTGCTGGATATGCTGTACCAGGATGGTGTGACTGTCAAAATATTTCATTTTTTCATCTGTAAAGAGACACGCCAAGGAGCCACTGAAGTGCATCTTGTTCATGCTCAGTGCCAGTCAAGAAGCCTCTTACACTGTCTTACTTTTAAGCCTGTAATAATGAAACCATCACCCAAATTGAAAATAATGGAAAATAAAATTCTCCAAACTAATTTTTTAGGAATCACAAGAGAGATACCATTTCTCTAAAATCACAAGGATGGCTTAAAAGTGTGACATTTTATAAAATATATCAACTTTGTTTGTTTTCTTCTCCCCAGGCTGAAGATTACATTTTCAAGCTTTCCTTTTCAAACTTGTGGTTAAAATAAACTTCACATTTATTGAAAGTAAAATATACTTTCATATGAAAGCTGGGTTTCTCAGTGAGTTGTGACTCAAGCTGATAATGTTTTAAAGGAATTATGATATATAACATTGCAGGAATTGGCCATGCTATGACAGGAGAATAAAAGAATGAGACAGCACATCTGTCTCACAAGAATTGTGAGAAATACAAAATATGGAAAGCCAAACATAAATCAAACAACTGTTCTGCAGTAAGGCCATGCCAGTACTGCTGGCAAGTATTACAAATTGTGAAGTCATCCAAATTCTCAGAACCCTTACATTTCTAAAAACATTAAAATTAGGGATCTATTTTGCAGTGGTTTCTTCATTCAGACAGAAAGAGATGACACAGAACTCCCAACAGAAATGACCCTGTGTTAACTTCTAAACCTGAAAATCTTATCCTGCTGTGGATGTGGTTGGAAAGCAGTAGAGTGGGAGTCCCACTGGCAGAGCCCTACTGAGCCCAGGAGCTCCCCATGTTGGGGATCTGTTGGCCAGCCATCAGTGAGGCCGCACTGATGCAAATCACTGTGGTGCTCACGTAGCAGCTAAAGGTTTACTGTGGTATAAACGATCTATATAAATGATCTGGCACAGTTCTTATTGTAAATAAAGTCACTTGAGCAAGGATATTGAAAGTGGTCTGTAGAAATATGTTCATACAAATAAATACAGCACACCTCATAGGAAATAACTAAGAGGACGCATCATTTAGTATATTGTGACTGGGATTGAGAAGCAATCTTGAGATGGAGAAATGTCATTACATTTTTATGTCAGGCAAATAAGTTAAATATTTACACTAATCTATATGAGCTCCTATATATCATAAAAATATAGGAATACCAATAAGCACACCCAACACTAAGTTCCTATATAAACACATAGGAACTTACACAATAAGTACTATACATTCTTCTGGAAAAACAGTACTCTGATTTGCTTCAAGTCATGGTCAGCAGACAGCAGCAATACTTGCAATGCTAATGGGAATCCTTCATAAAACTATGGTACACCATGATGAGCAGTTATCAGCTTTATCCTGCTCACTTAGGTGGAATGAGCCACACATTGTGTACGTGCAGAGAAATACTGAAAAATATTTGTTTATTGAAAGAACCTGGTGGCGAAAGTCAACGGCAAAAATAAACATAAAAAGTTGTACTGTTAACAGAACTAACCTCATAACATTCTAGGAAAAAAAAAAAGATATGTTCTACAGATTGATGTCATTAAAATCAGTGAACACCCAAGCTCCAGACAGAGTGAGATTTATCGAGGCCAGTTGCCTCAGATGGTATCCATCCCTGTCATCAGCAGCACTGCTCCATTTTATCAGCAGAGCCTTGTACTTCATAACATTAGGAAATTAAGTAATCAAAACTGAATTTCTCTTAGGAAAATAATCTCTGATACAGCTCTCTTTGATAGAGGCAGGACTTGTTCAAAGACAGAATTTATGTATTAGATGTAAAACCAGGAGATTAATTTTCTTGTCATTCTCGGGTCCTCGCTGTTCCTCCAGATCTCATGTGATGATCTCACGTGGTGAGTGGCAGCAGAGCCATGGGAGTGGGTACAACAGAAACCACATCTTTCTCTGAATTTTGAGACAGCGGGGAGCCCTCGGTCAGCCCCCGCCACAGTCTTCTGCTGATAGAGAAATACTTGGCCTGTTAAGCATACTGGTACTTTTGTAATTGTATTTCTGGCACTAACTTGTGGTTCCCGCGGGTCATGGGAAGGCGGCCGTAGTGACAATGGCTGTATTCTGCCACCACTGCCCCCTCTCCGATCCAAGCCACGGGGCTGCACGGAGTGCCCAGGAAGGACAGGGGCATTACAGAGCACCGACACAGCATGCATGTACACACAGAAGAGCATCTGCATATTTTCAGAAATTCACCTAAAGCGCCCTACTACCATTAATACTGCACATGTATCAATTAATATAATGGATGAGATCAATGACTACTTCTTCGGCTATATCACGTATTTTTTAGGACTGATAGAACCACAGAACATTTCCTGGCATGCCAAGCCAAAAGCATTGCTCATAAGTCATTTTCTTTCTTCCCCGAAGCACTGTGTCTCCAATAAGGAACATCTTTCAGAAAGTTTCTCCTTGACAAAGGACAGCCTTTTCCCATTGATGGGGAGGGTTATAGGGGAGGTTACACATCTACATCGTATCAACATCCATGAGAATCGGCATCTGGTGCTGCCGGGGAAGCAGACTGCAACATCTCTGCTCTGCTTTCCAAAAAAACCTGCAGAATTTTAAAATGGAACACACAAACTGGTCCCAACAAATGCCCATTTTTTCACATGCACACTTCCCTCACTCCCCAGTGAAAATTTTCCTCGAAAAATTATTTTATAAAAAAAAATACTATTCTAATTGAACTGCTTTAATTAGATTAACTTGCTGCATTTGCACTGTACACCAAGGTCTAAATCAAGAAGAAATAGCAATAATACAACACTGTTAAGATGCAGTAGCCTTAAGGCTGGCCCCACGGCAGGGTTCAGGGGTCTCTGAGGCCTGGCAGCTTGGTTCCCTCTGGGCTTTCCTCGCACTGACCTCAGGGTGCACTGCACCAGAAATAGTGCTGCTATAATAATAATAGATCTGCAATAATAGATCTGCTTCCCAGGGGCAAACCTGCAAAAGCAAGTTGCCTACTGGAGCTCCTAAAAACATTTTATGTTAACTGAAAGCTAAAAATTATGAGGCACTGATAGATTTGATGCTTCTCTAATTAGGCTTCAGAAGCATGGCTGCTTTTGGCTCCTCGCTGGCATGGCAGAAATCTGTGCTGAAATTCATTAAGCACTGGATATGGCCACCGTTATTTTCAGGGCCACCCCTCCCTTCCTCAGAGCCCAGGAACAACAGCTTGGCTGGTGCTAGGGAACACCGTGCTGCCAGAGGTGTGAGCACAACTTGGGTCTGATCATCTACACCCAATAAAAACCCAATGACCCCCCAAAAAATCATAGGTTACTTTGTGGAGGAGAAGGGGCACTGCCTGCATGTTGGTGCCGCATTCTGGATGTGGAAATTACCTTCAGTTTTACAATGCCTCCCTGCATTTTCAGCTGGACAGGCTATTCTCCATTTTCTATCCTACTTCAGATGTTTGTTTTCATCTCTGACATAAATGCAGTTCAGTCGCGTTTCAAAAGATTCCTGTAGCTGCAAATCAGTGAATAAGATCTTCCTGAATACTTAAGGATGCCCAAAGCATAAGTTTTTGAAACTCTTCAATTTAGAGATCTTAATTTTGGCTAGTTTAGACTAAAATTTGCTTTGAGTCATAAGCCTACTTCATGCTCCTGTTACAGTTGTTGATGCTGCAAGGCACAGAATTACACAATCACATTATCATAGGGGTTAGAAGAGACTTCTGGAGATCAAGTCCAACCCCCTGCTAAAGCAGCTTCCCTAGAGTAGGTTGAGCAGGAAAGCATCTAGGCGGGTCATGAGTATCTCCAGAGAACTGACTCCACCACCTCTCTGGGCAGCCTGTTACAGCACTCTGTCAGCTCTCTCAGGAAAGAATTTCTTCCTCATGTTTGTATCAAACTTCCTGTGTTCCAGTTTTTGCCGTTGCCCCTTGCTCAATCACTGCGCACCACTTAAAAGAGTCTGGCCCCACCCACTTGACTCCCGCACTTTAGATATTTATAAATACTGATGAGATCACCTCTGAATCTTCTCTTCTCCAAGCTGAACAGCTTCAGGTCTCCCTCGTAGCCTTTCCTAGTAGGGGAGATGCTCCAGGCTGTGGCCCTAAGTCTTCTACTTCCAAGATAATTTCAGACCATTCTATGTTAACTCATTGTACATTTTCACGCTACTTGACTGAGAAACCAGTGCTTCATCCATCACAGCGAAGGCTCAAGAAGTCATTCTAGTATATTCTCTGAAAGCTCTGTCCAAACCTGGACAGTTTATAAAACTTTGAAGTATCAGTCTAAACAAACCACTTAAGACTTGTGGAAAACTTGCCCTAATTTCCATTTGCCCGGGGAACGGCCAAGTTCAAAACTGGGGAGGACCAGCTGAGATCTTTGCCCAAAACCACACCAGGCGGTGTCTTCAGAGAGCTGAAAGGGCTATTTGGTCCTGTGCTACTGCTAGCTCTCAGGAAGGAGAGGAGCTGGAGGAGATGAAATGGGGTATCATTCATCTCTTTGAGAAGACAGAACATAGAAAGTATGCTGGGACAAGAAGCCCAAGTGAGAAGAGATCTGGCAAAAAGGCTGAGGGTCTACATACACTGCAGTCACAGAGGAGGCACAAAGCCAGACCTAGGAAATGAGAGACTTCCTATTATTAAAAACTTCCTATTATTAAAAGAATTTTGCAGTAACTAAATCAAGTCTTCCAACACCAGAAAGTCTCAGAATTACAGTCACTCATTTAATCCCAGTGCAACCCTCAACTTGCCATGACAACGTCTCTGCTGCATCATTGCATACATTGGCTGATGGAGAATGATCTGGCCATTTATCGCCACTAGTTAAACCAACTGCTGCAGGACTGCTACATTTCTTGTTGATGCTGGAAGGCATGCAGGAAAGGGTGGGAGACAACAAGCAGGAAAAACATGGAGTTTCTAAGACCACACCAAGTAAATGGCGCTCCTGAGAGTCTGCGTCTGTCTGACTGGCTTCTTGAAACATTTGTCCAGATGGGAAGGAACTGCAACTTACTCATTCCCTGGTATAGCACAATTGGTTCCTGGAAGCTGATCTGCACAAGTGCCGTGCAGTAGGAGTCACTGTAACTTGTATAGAAGGCCATAAGTTGTATAAGAAACAAAATAAAAATTCAAGTTCTAACACTCAGAGTTCTTGATACTGAGGAGTTCAATCTCATTGTGCCTCTGTCTCCTGTCTGCAAAATGGGAACATCACCTGGCAACTTCTAGGAATACAGTTAAAATGTGAATGGTGTCAAGTATGCAAGACTCAGTGAGGAAATCTGTGCTTTGCATCAGGCTCTAAGGTGGATTCCCCTTGGCAGTGGGGATCCTGTTTCCACCTTGAATGAGGTGGAAAAGCCCTGTGCAAAAACGAGGGATGCAATCATGGCATCAAAAGATACTCCAAGGAGACTGGCAACAAGGCAGCCTTACCTCTGGGGCTTCCTGACTGTGAAGTCCCGAACTTCAAAACTTAAATACATTTATTCTGAATTTTTTAGTGTACGGTAACAGAAAGAATGCCAGGTAAAGTGTGACAGTTTTCAGCCACACACAATCAATGAAATTACTATGGGTTGTTGTGTTTTGCCCTAATGAGTGATCATGATTTGAGCAGAGATCTCATTACTTTTTAAAAGTCTGTTAATACCTAGGTTAAATTCCTAAAGCGATGGCTTTCCATAATGGCACAGTGGTCCAGAATTACCCTAATATTACACCAGCAGTATTTAAGATGACTTTTCGGGCCCCACTCCATCAGGGGAGTTAAATCCTTGTTCATTTCCTTATCAATGAGCAGAGGGTGTGTGCTTCATAGTGGCCTAAGCAACTCTGTTCTGCTAGTGGCAAAAAACACAAAAATTCATTTCACTGCATAGTTCTTTAAAAAGTAATAAACACTAGAATTAGTGCATTAGATATCTTTTAACAGCTTAATTTATTTTCCCCATCTCGAACTGACATACAAACAAGGAATGCGCTTGTGAATCCTAACTCAAAACGTATGCATAGGACACAACCAGCATGTGAACTACCTCTGCAAAAATTAGAAAAACCAGAAAAAAAACCTAAAGCTGGCATTCGTGTCACTGCAGTGAGTACATCCATTGTTCAAAAACCAAATCCAGGTCAGTGAATCAGAAAGAGCAGCTGGGAGCTGCTGGGCAGCACTGCTGCAGCCCCAATAGGAGACAGCGTGGGGCAGTCCCAGTGACCTGACCACTCACACCTCACCTCTGCTGCAGGGCAACGGGATGGAGGGAGGAGGGAAGCACGCTGCAGTTGTCTTTTCATGCACAGCTTTATTCCCACAGCAGCCCAGCCATGCTGTCTATCTCTCCGAGAGCGGTAGAGCCAAGGCTCAGCTCTCTCCTTGCTCCAGCCAAGGCTAGGCTCCTTGATCCACTGCCCAGCTGTGTGCTACCCCCTGCTTCAGAGCAGGACACAGCTGCAGAGCATCTTCCCCAAGAGCCCTGGAGAAAGCCCTGAACAGCCTGCCCTGCTCCCACTGCTGACCCCACCTGGAGCAGTGTGGGCCCCCTGGGTCTCCTCCAACCTGTACAAGGATATGGTTTTCGTGAGAAAAGAAGTACCTATCTTGTGCTTGCCTTCTTTGCTTTGCTTTGCTGCCATATGAAACTTCAACAAATAGATAAAGTGAAGTAGACCAAAAGAGTCAATACATGAGCACCAACACAGCCATTACCAAAATGATGACTTAACTGCAAGCCTTTATTTGTCTTGATGGTTGGTCTAAGACAGCAGACTGATGGTTAAAACTTTTTTGTTGTTGTTTTTAGTGTTTTACCAGTTGTGTCACCATCAGGGCTGAACCGTGGATGTGTACTTTGGGAGAAAGAGGAAACTTGTACGCTGCCCACCTGAGTGCGGATGGGTCTTCTGCAGTGGAGAAGAAGCTGCCCTGGCAACCAGCAAGTAATGGCACATTCAGACCAGCCTAAATTCCCACCTTCCCATTAACAAAAGTTGGAAGAGGCATAGCAATATGTGCTACAACTACTGGGGCCGGAGGGACAAATAAATATAGAAACAAGGACAAAAATCCTGGAGACATAAAAGCATCTCAACAACAGAACATCCTTGGAATCAACAGATGTTATTTGTACACATTTTGTTATGCTGTCAGATAATTCATTTAATTAAAGGGCACGTGTATTCACGTCTCACCAGTGTATTATGAACAGCACTTAAATTATGGCAGCGCATAAACCCAGGACGTTAGTATTTTATCCACCCTTACCATAAAGACTGACTCCATCAATTTTAATACACAGTGGATTTAAGAAGTTGGCTACGGCTTCATGGCAGCCTGCCCAGCTCCTTTGCTCAATCAAGCAATAGTTGTCTTTGACCAAAAAGGAAAAAAAACAGCAGACAGTGTCATTGCTGAGTGTCTGCTGGCATTAGCTTTCAGCACAGGAGCAAGCAGATCACACTCAAAGACACGAATATTTTGGGTAACCGTAACAATATAGAAGTGGATGGATTACTAGTTCATTATTGAAACTATCCACTTCAGATTTGTTTTGCAAAACTTACTATGCCACCTATATCCATTAATTTGTTTGTGCATATGAACAGTGTGCTGTGGAGACAACGTAGACACCCATACCACACACTTTACCCCTGTATATACACCACCAGCACGTCGGGGTGCCCTGGGCAAGGTCACCGAGCTCCTAATGCTGTGTGGGATGTGGCAGAGGAATCCATCTTTACCAATTAGCCTTCATTACACACGATGCTGCTCATAAATCTTGATGTACAGCTTTCCAGTGTAATAACTCTGCCTCGCACTCACGCGGACCCTCTCAATCTTTGACTTTACGAAGCATTTCACAAACACAAATTAGCCCTGTGTTTGCACTCCCCAGGTGAATGTGCTGCTATGGAGAGATGCCGCAGGCGTGACCCGACGTCCCGCAGCACCCGCGCCGTGCTATCCCGCTGCTCTCACCCGGGGACGGGAGTCCCAGGAGCAATTAGGTGCTTTAAAAGCTATGGTAGCGCCTGAAACGAAGCTTTCCATTTTTCTCTGAGACTCACGGTCCTCTCCACATGCAAATTCCCCGACGAACGCACCTGATCCTGCCAGGGACTCATAAAACCGACGGCGGTAGCAGGTGAGCCCGACCCCCGGAGGCGCAGCCAGCCCTCGGGGCTCGGTGCTGCTCATACGGTGCCGTAGCAAGCCCGGGGCAGAACCGCGACTGCCGGGACCCGGGCAGGTGCTGCCGGTACCGCGGCTCCCGCCCTGCCCCACCGCTGCTGCGGCTCGAGTCCCCGCGCTCCGGCGCCGCAAGCAGGTGCTTCCCAGCGCCCCGGAGGGAACTCCGGGCGGGACTGACCTGCGAGCCGCCGTTCTCTGACATTCCTCCACAGCAAGTCCCAGGCTTTGGCGGTGGAGTCCCGCAGCTGCTCGCTCAGCGACCGCCGGAGCTGCGCCTTGGCCGGGAGGCGCTGGCCGCTCATCCTCGGAGGCTCCGCATGCCGCCCCGGGCAGCCCCGCTCCGCGCCGCCGGCCGCATGGGGCCGCGGGGCAGCCCCGCCGCAGCCGCGTCACCGCCGCTCCGGGCGGGCGGCCCCTGCACCTGAGCGCCGCCCGCCCCCGCCCCGGGGCCGCCGCTCGGCCGCCAGCCTCCCCCAGCACCCCGACCCCGGCTCCCGGCGGGTCGCCGCCCTCCTCCTCCCCCGCGGGACGGGGAAGGTTCCCTGGGGTCCGGCCCCGCTGACGGGCGGCGTGCTGGGGGCGGGAGGCGGCCCCGTCAGAGGGCCCGGGGGTCGCCCCCTCCGTGAGGAGCCGGCGGTGCGGGATGGCCGCTGCTGGCCGGGAGCACGCTGATCCCGCTCCCCTCGAGCTCAGGCACCAACTGCGGCCCCAGGCGCCTCACGCCTTGGTGCCCTGTGCATCGCTTGTGACACAGCTCCTAAATTTCGTGACCGTGCTTGTGTTTTGGGAGCCTTCATTTGAGCTCTGTCCCATCTCACAGTCCCACTGCCCTGTAGCTGGAACCAAGGCCCAGTGCCCAATTCGGGGCAGCCTGACCCACTCGAGCCTATAGCACCCACTGCCTCGTGCCTGTGGGATGGCCAACGGCGGCCAGTGGCTGCGAGTTGATGGCACAGCCAGCTGCAGGGGGTTATCTTTTTCTCAGGAAGTACTAATGGCTGCTTCACCCTCACCACCACTTTTACCAGAAGAAAGCTGTTTTTCTGAGGTCTCTGCTTATCGGCTGTCCACCAGAGTTCAACTTGCTCTCCTCTCAACCACGTATCTCCTATTTCTTTACCACTTTCTCTGCATGCCACCCACTCATCTTCTGCCTCCCTCCCCTGCTTCATTCCTCCCATTCCCCCTTTACATTATCTCCTTCTGTCTAACAAGCTCCTGAAAGTGTTCAGAACTGAACTCTGGCAGTCACCTCTTGCACGCATTGGCAGACAGAAAGGAATCCTGATTCCTCCATCCCTAGACAAGCCAGAGAGCAACACTGTGCCCTTACCCCATTTGGGAAGCCCAGCTGGGGCCTCTCCTTCCTTTGGGATCTGGGAAATATTGTAGTAATGATTGCCCTTTCACTATCCTGGCCGCCCACAGAGCGGATGGTTCCCAGCGTTACTGGCAGCAGAGTGATAGCAAGGAAGGACAATAGGGGCTTAATTTCATTTGGTTGCAAACTATTATTTATTACTTAGTATTTTTGTGAAGTGTCCGTGATGTGCAATGAAGAGGCTGATGTGAGAGCCATGCACTGAAGCAGCAGAATACCCTGGTGAAGCAATCGTGTCAAACATAACAGATATCCCCATCTTGTTTAAATTAAAATCATTGCTGCCATGTCAGCAGTACCCACACAAACTAAAGGCAAACACACAACCGTGTTCCATATTGCCACTCAATTACACTAATGTCTTTTGCCTACTTGCTGATGTTGTCATTGCTTTTAAAATGCTTAGAGCTCATCTTAAGCTGCTATATTTTATTTGATATGGTGGACATGATGTAATTTACAGAACTTATGAATATGTATATTACTCATCCTTCTGCAGTTCCAGCTACAGCATCCTCCCTCCATCTGACTGGACAAAGTCCTACAGGGCCAGATGTACCCAACATCTGGAAGGGGAACAGCATAAACACGTAAATACCCCCACACCTGCTGGTGTTAATGGGAAGAGAGAGGGTTACAGCTCCTACAATCAGCTCCTCCACCCCAAAAATCGGCTTCTGAGCTCTGCCTCACTTCATTTAATTCCCCACAAACACAGACAACACCACTAACTCTCGCAGTGCTTGTTCTCTGCCATGGGATCCCATCTGCTAGGAACCAGGCAGATTAAGAATCTGCCTGCATAATAGAATCATAGAATCATTAAGGCTGGAGAAGACCCCTAAGATCACCAAGTCCAACCGCCAACCCATCTCCACCATGCCCACTAACCATGTCCCTCAGTGCCACATCTCCACACTTCTTGAACACCTCCAGGGACAATGACTCCACCACCTCCCTGTTCCAGTGCACTGCCACTCTTTCAGAGAAGAAATGTTTCCTAATATCCAACCTGAACATCCTCAACTTACTTAAGGCCACTAACTCTCATCCTAGTAGTTCATTTCTGATACCCTGCTCAGCAACCATATAAAGATCAGCTGTGACACAGCCTATATATGAAGCCGTAACTTCAGTTTTAAAGGTTTTGTACCACGTCATCGTGTCAGTGCCTACAAGTCCCGGTCTGTGTCACTCAGCACTGTGACCCCCAGCAGTGCTCCTCTGGTGGAGGAGGCTTCCAGCCTGTCTGGAAGATACGTCTTCATTTCTCCCGCTGCTGTGATTGCCAGAATACTGTAATAGATATTCTCTTCCTTTTCGTACCACTTGGAAGATGTTACTTTATCAGAAATGTTCCTAGACATCTAGGTTTACTGAGAATGGCCAATTAGCACTGAGTTACTAGCAATTGCTAATGCCATGTTATCTCACTGCAGGTTACTGAGATAAACCCCAGTGATATGGCTGTATTTCATAATCAGCAGCAGAACAGAACTGGCAAGCCTTCACTGATTTCTGTGGCCGGCACTGACAAAAATCTTTCCAATTTCAGGTACCTGCCATTATTGTGGAAAATTAAATCTGGCAGCATGATCAGATACTGTACTTTTCTCCCCAAAGAAAACATTGCTATTGAGTAATGAGAAAATACCTCATGCAGCAACTGGCCCGTTCTCATTCTATGCCTTTAATCGTAGTCCGTGGTTCAGAAGTCAGGTTACCAATGCAGGCACTTCTGACGCATGCACCTAAAAGCAGCAGTTGCAATACGAGCAGCACAACACAACCTGCTGGAAGGAAGGTACACACTGGGGATCATTCTCAGGTCAAAGGTGTTCCACTTCTTCTTAGGATATTAGAGAGCGTGACTAGGAGGTGGCATTCTGGACCTCCTTCACACACATTCATCTTTGGGGTAACAGCATAAGTAACCAACTTGATCAGTGCTCTTGTCTGCAGGATTTTGATATCCTGAACAAGACGAGTTTTCCACAGAAAGAGCGGTTTTCCTGCTTCATTCTGTCATGCCAAGATGGTTCTGTTGAGATTAATTGCCATAAAAACATGATATATGATGAAGAGGAGAAAATCCCCAGCTGCCCTAAAATAACATAACTATGATGTTTGTCTTTTCTAATCAACAATAGCATATCAACAGTGTTTGTCTTTGGAGGTCTTGTAACCACGTACAATGTTGGGAAAAAATCTAACCTGATTAGACCCGTGCTCTGATGCCACTGTGGCACCAAAGTCTGATGTTCTAATTACGTATCTAGCAACTTATATTTCCTCCCAGTCACCGTGGAAATTAAATGTCAAATTAATTGATACTACATATAATCTGGCCTCTCATTAGCAGTGTGTTTTTAATTTGTTGCAGATTCCATAATGCAGCCTCATCCAATCCTAATAAAGTCGCTATGAAAACTCCAGCGTATTTGGTAAGAACAAAATTGGGCCGAAGGAAAGAGAAGGATGACAACATATAGGTTTGATATTTGTTAACCACTGAAAGACTACAGTAGAAATGGAACTTCTTTTCTTTTTGTCCCCTAGGCCTTAGTTACAGGCAGTCAGGTTTTGCTGTTAGTTTAACGCTATTTAGTGGGCACAAGCTCCTCAATTTGTATCTCTTAAAAAGAAATAGCAAAATAAAAGAGGAAATCAGTTAGTATTATGAGATCACTGATGCAGTCTCATGTTCACTGGTGTAATACCAAAACTTTATATACACCCGAGTCCTCAGGAACTGCCTGTAAGTTAATGAAGCTTCTTGAAATTTATCATACTCCAAGTGGTGTTGCTGTGCTTTTACAGCTTCAAATAGTCGCTCAGATAGTCCAGATATAAACACATCGAGTGATATTTATAACTTTGGCAATGATCTTTATCTCTTTGGGGGTCCTACAGCTCTGGAATTTGTTTTCTGTCACAGGCCAAATGTCCTGAGACCAATGTTGCAAGTCTGGGTTACCACTGGAAGGGCAGAAAAGATTTGAGGTTTTCCAGTACTTGTTTTGCCAATAGCAGACTGCAGTGAATTGCATGCTAGTTCTGTGGTTGAAAATATGTGAGCAGTAGCAAGGGCATAGGAGTAGGTGTCCTCTTCTACATTTAAGTAAACAAACAAACATTTTGGAGGGAGAAAAATAAGAATCGGTATGAACGAGGACAAAATGTTCCAGCTTGTTCCCTGGCACACTCTCCTTGCTTGTTATTTCTATATGCAAATTATCATCATTTTAAGGTAGCTTTAATGGGGATCAGTTGTAAAGCAGCTTCTGTCCTTATGGAGAGATTGGCACCTGTCTGTTCATCCCTCCCCACTTCAGCTTTCCGAGGCCCTGGGAAAGGATCACCCCGCATTTTGCCAGCAGCTCAGCACTGCTGGCTTTCATTAGTCAGGGCCAGATTCTTTCACTTTTGTTCACAGTGATTAATGCTCAAAGAAACCGGACTTCTTGCAGAATTCAATGTGCAGAGTCTCCCGGCTCAGATATAGACCCTAGTAACAAAGTATCTGCTGTTTGACTGTGCTCCACCTCCCTTGCTCAAACTGGCATGGAGGGGGTGTGTGTGGGGGGGGAAATCTAGCTTTTCTTCTGCTCATATGACAGATGGTAATTTATTATTAATAATAAACTGTATTATCAAAGCACCTAGAAGCTGAAACTGGATGGAGCAAAAATACAATCTTTGCCCTCAGGAGACTGCAAACTAAATATAAACCAAGACACCAGTGGAGAGAGGAGCTAATTGGGGTAGGAAGGGTGGCGTGCAAGAGGACAATAAAACAATGCTGGCCAGTGTAATAACTACTGGTGTTCGCACACTAGAGTTAAGTTTGGAGGCACTGACACAAAACAAGTTACAAGAGGGTCTCAAGGGAGGTTAATGTGATATCTTAATATATTCAGAGGACCAACTGCCAGACATGAGGGGCAGTTCTAGAGAAAGCATGCCAGTGTAATGAAAATGTAATGAGTAGACAATGAAAGCTGGCATCCTGTGCAGACAGACTGTGGGAATCAAGCATTTAATATCGAGCAAATGATAGATAGGGGAAGGCCTGCAGACTTCAGCCAAGTGGCCTCCACTGGATGCAGCGTAAAGGCAAGTGAGCTGCAATGGACAGTGACAGCAGGGCACTGCTGGAGTATTTGCAGTAGACCAGACTGTGTCTATCAAGGCAGAGTAAGTGAGAAAGAGATGAGATGGTGTACAAGGGATAGAAGGTATTCTAGAGCAACCACAATTTTCACCCAGCAAACTCCTTCTGACATATGATTAATTTCTTACAGAATAAGAATTAGAGAACATTTTGTTTTCCTTCCTTCCTTCCTTCCTTCCTTCCTTCCTTCCTTCCTTCCTTCCTTCCTTCCTTCCTTCCTTCCTTC